>NC_086350.1:2319025-2414025 GCF_036324505.1 Eleginops maclovinus | reverse complement strand
ATGATCAGAACGAAAGAAACTCACAATGTGTAATCTGTGTAAATTCACTACATGGCCAAAAGTATGCGGACACCTTCATCGTGCTAGAGTCCAACATGTCGTCCTTCAAACACAGATCTGTTCACGTTTGCTTTGGATCCGTTCAAAAACAGAGGTCAGGGAGACGGTGGGGTCAAGCAAACATTGGTCTTTAAAACGTTCTTCAACACCAAGGCAGTTTCATAACCTTGTAGCCTGCAACCAGAGCTGGTTTCCCTCTTGTGACGTACACTATTTCACTGCCAGGTTAAGAATACTATTTGCTGCAACGAGGATCCAAATTCCACTTCCGCTGTCATTTTCTTCCAATGAAGGTTAAAAAAATGCAACAAAGAACTGTTTATATATCTTAAAATTACACCCATCGATCGTGAGACTTGGTGCTGCTTTGATAAAAAGAAAAGTTGATTTGAAAATGGGAAACACAACAGCTGTCCAATTCAGAACACAATGCAACAGATGATGTCCAGATGTTCAAATATCACTTCATGTACCTCATCAAGTTTTGCTGCTCAACTAAAATCTGCTCCAGTGATGTTCACATGTTGGGAGGAAATAAATGAACTAAATATCCACCATGTGAGACTACAGTACTTAGTGAGGCTTGGAGCCAGAAGCTAATGTGCTCATATTGATAGTACTGACGTTGAGTGGCTATCCTGTTTACCGTGCTCTCCATCTTTGATAAGACATCCAGCTGATTAGCAATAAGCCCAAACCACAGGTAAGAGTTGTACAGGTATTTGTTCATAAATCAATTGGGCTAATCTGACCAGACGGTGGTGCTAAAGGAAAACTCAGACGCTCACCGGTGTCTGATCCAAATTTGGCGCCAATCCACGAAGAAGAGTTTAGGATATTTCACAGGACAAAGGGAACATTTGACCTGCTGGTGGCGCTAGAGGACAAGTAAGGGAATCTCCAACACTCATCCTCTGGGGATCATGCATGTGTGGTCCAAATGTATGGGTAATGTATTGAAAAGTTGTTGAGATATTTGTATCTGGTCCAAGCTGGATAGCATTGCTCAACACATGACGAAGAACACTTAAAAAATCCATGATCAGCGTGAGAACATTTCCATGTAATATCCATTAATACGTCAGTTTGTTATACGTCCATCTTATCAAATTAACATTGTGGCCAATAGTATCGCATTAAGTGAAAACCAATGAGCTGTGAGAAGTGGGCCCTTCACCACAATTGTCATATAATACTTTAAAATACTCTTGGTTGAAGATTTTTTTGACAAGCATTTATGAGTTATTTTACTGTGGAACTTTTAAACACGATTATGGGTTAAATAAACAACACATATATAACAAAACTGAACAAAAAACACGTGAAATTATCAATATTTGGGGTGCGAAACAATCAGAGTAATTCCAGGTGGTGGACACCCCTCCTCCTCACAGACAGTTGGTTTGATCCACTTCCTGTTCGTGGAGTATAAGAGGCCATCTAAGACACATTAATAACAAAACTGAACAAAAAACACGTGAAATTATCAATATTTGGGTTGCAAAACTATCAGACAAATTCCAGGTGGTGGACACCCCTCCTCCTCACAGACAGTTGGTTTGGTCCACTTCCTGTTCGTGGAGTATAAGAGGCCATCTTAACGGGCGGTGTGTGGAGGACTGAAACATGGAGCTGTATAGGTACAGCAAACTGAAACGTTCCAAACAAACCTCGGGTTGACATGTGTTTCGGGGCTGTTGAATCAAACGATATACAACATGTGACTTAGTAGCAATACCTTCCCAAAAAGTTAACAAAGTTTGGTAGAAAAAACAAACCTTAAAGAGGACATATTATGCTAACTGTTTGATTCAGCCGTGTGTTTTGGGTTGACGTTTAATGTGCCTTAATGTTAATTAATCACATTATTTCTGAGTTTGTTTGCAAATGATTTGGGTCATTTGTGTATTTGGGTGATTTAAGAAGGTTTTTATATGCTTTAATATAAAAAATCACATGGTTTGTTCGTTTTGTTTGTCTAAAATGCTCTGTTTTCGCAATTTATCCGTCATCCTGAAAAAGCCCAGTCTGCTATGATTGTCTTCAAAACTACATCTCCGAACTCCGATTTGGGAAGGGTATCTTGTAATGAGCCTGCATTTATCTTTGAAAGGGGAGCCAAATCCGAATGGCTTGTTAAATCCCAAGTTTTCTGACTGAGGCACAAAGACTGGGTCCTTTTGTGTCAGTCTGTGGGTTGAAAGGGACTGCACCTACTTTACAGGGACAAGCTTGGAAAAAGCGAGTCTTTTGCAAGAGGAAACATACGATACATGCATTCACTGGTTGTTTGAGTATCTTTGCAAGGTGTCTTTCTAGCCTATAAATGTTCCTGAATAATACATGAACTCTAGATGTGTTAGTAAGAAACATTCTTGTTGTGTAGTGTCTGGGCCTGTGTTCCCTCAGGTGTCCCATTTTACAAATCACCTTTATGATTGGACTTGTATTTTTAACACTATATGAGTCAAATGAATCGATGAATATAGACATTTTAAGCCTCAAACTGAGCCTGTGACCCTGCTGGGCACCTGAGCTCAGATCTATATGGTTCATTGATCCTGAATTGATTGTGTCCTTCTCCATCTGAATCTTCAACAGCTTTCAGGAAGAATGTGAAACTGGAGCTGCTGCGACCTCCATCCTCCGTCTCCTCCTCTGCAGACAGCTATGTCAAACTCAGGAACCGGCACCCCCCGGGGTCAGTGTTCTTAGGGGGGACCGCCCGCCGTGGTTGACCCTGCCCTGGGTGACTCCATGGTCAGGCTCGCCCTCGCAAAACCACCTGCACCGCGGCCACTTCGCTGTTGATTCAGCGATCATACTTCCTCTTCCTGTAGCTTAAACCACCATAAAATGGCGAGGGGTTTAAAGCCCCTGAGTGTTCCGGGCGTCCTCTCTCTGATGATACTTAAAAGCTGCTGGTTGCTTTGCTCCACCAACTCCCAGAAGACTGGAGCATTGGCAGACTCCCAGCAACCACAGCAAGAGTTTGCACACTCCATCCGGCTGGACGGGGACATCATCCTGGGCGGCTTGTTCCCTGTGCACTCCCGTGGCGAGAGGGGCGTCCCCTGTGGCGAACTGAAGAAGGAGAAGGGTATCCACCGTCTGGAGGCCATGCTGTTCGCCATCGACCTCATCAACAAGGACCCGGACCTGCTTCCCAACGTGACGCTCGGGGCGCGCATCCTGGACACGTGTTCGCGGGACACCTACGCCCTGGAGCAGTCGCTCACCTTCGTCCAGGCACTCATCGAGAGGGATGGCTCCGACGTGCGCTGTGCTAACGGAGAACCGCCCATCTTCGCCAAGCCGGATAAAGTGGTGGGAGTCATCGGGGCGTCGGCCAGCTCGGTGTCCATCATGGTGGCCAACATCCTGCGGCTGTTCAAGGTAAGGGAACACATCCTGGTGATGATCTGCGGCTTATTGAGTCAGAACTTTGCTCAACACCTGAACAAAGACAATAACACATAAATACTTTGTGGTCCTTTCTTTAATTCATCGATTTATCTGCTCTTGATGGGCCAGATGTCGTGTGACATGGACTCGGCTGTGAGTCAGCTGCATCTCTTCTAGATTTTGGCTTCTGCCTTTGTTGTGGGCTTGAGGTTTGTTGGAAAAGACCGTATTTTAACATGATTCAGTTTGTAACTCAACTCTTTCTGTTACTTCTACAAAATTAAAGCCCTTTGGCATTTATCCGGGGACAGAATCCGTTAAGTTGTCAAGGCAAGGACTTTTATTCTGAAATATTTGCAGAGCATTGTTGTGGAAAATGTAGTGACTTGCCTTTTTTTTTTGGTCTAAAACTAATAGGAAATGAAATTATTCACCAAATATTTCATTAATTAGGGTCATTATGAGAGGAAAATGCAACCAGTACTCTTTGTGGACACCATGACACACAGTAAGTTTAACCCATTGTAAAGAGTTTTATAAATCTGAAACCGGAGAGCCGTTTAGGAAAGTCGAACCTGTGTGAAGTTAAAGGACAAACTTTTTCAAAAATGGTCACAAACGAGGCCTTGGTTTTAAGTTCTGCAGGTAGAGAGAATCTGGACGATTGAGGTGTGGTTGGGCTTCAGTCTTCACACCTCACTCTGGGATTGTAATTAATACAACTATAAAACTCTTGCAACACTTTCGAAACTCACGTCTTTATTACAGCTCCTTCATTTAACTTGCATCAGATGTGTTGAGATCAACCAGCAGCTTTAACCCTGAAAAGATAAACGGGTGTTTTATCGGAGCAAACCACAGTCTGATGTCAAACACAAGAGAGGTTAACAGCCTTCTTTTGGAGGAGCCGCTCTGACAACTTAAGTGGATACAACCTGCCGTCTGCGGTCAATCGTAAAAAGGCGGTGTGACCTTTTCCCTGGTAGCACGTGCCTCAGGAAAGAGTGTTTGAATTACAGTGTGTTCATTTATGTGTCAGGTAAAGATCTGTGCAGTGTCTTTTCAGTATCAGGGTCACGATGATATCTGAGTGTCTGTATTTAAAATGAAATCTTATATGACCTCATCGTGTTCGGTTTTGAAGTCTCTCTCCGGACACAAAAGTATACTTTTTTCTTATTGTTTGAGCTTCACTTTACAGAGGTTGTTTTCACATTCATCCGTGGTAACCTTCAGTTTTGTGGATGAAAGTTAGACAAGTGTGATGGGGAAAGTATGGAAGAGGATTAGGGACACATCTTGAGCTCTGTCCCACAGACCCTAACCCTGGCCCTAATCCTCCCTCGTGGGAAAGCTTTTAGGACACCTGAAACGGATCATAATTCAAATTTTCTGGTCTGGATTTGATCATATTTTCTTGAGGATCTTCCCTGTTTTCTGATCAGTTTCTCTTTTAGTTCCCTGTCGATTCAAACCCAAACATCTCCTCCATATGGTCTTGAGGATCGTATAAAGACACATGCATCACTTCATCAGTGAAACAACATCACTCTACTGATCAGTTTTATTTTTCAGTCAGTGATAAGGTAGAAGAAAATATAACATTCCAGAAAAATTGCTCCGTCATTTTCGGGGTCTTTGAATTTTCCTTCCTTTTAATGTGGTTTTAGTCAAGGGTCCTTTTGTGGGTTGGTCGAGAGAGAGAGAGAGAGGTAGAGAGAGAGAGAGGTAGAGAGAGAGGTAGAGAGAGAGGTAGAGAGAGGTAGAGAGAGGTAGAGAGAGAGGTAGAGAGAGAGAGAGGTAGAGAGAGAGAGAGAGGTAGAGAGAGGTAGAGAGAGAGAGAGAGGTAGAGAGAGAGGTAGAGAGAGGTAGAGAGAGAGAGAGAGAGGTAGAGAGAGGTAGAGAGAGAGGTAGAGAGAGAGAGAGAGAGGTAGAGAGAGGTAGAGAGAGGTAGAGAGAGGTAGAGAGAGAGAGAGAGAGGTAGAGAGAGGTAGAGAGAGAGAGAGGTAGAGAGAGAGGTAGAGGTCGAGAGAGAGGTAGAGAGAGAGAGAGAGAACTGGCAGCCCTTAAAATGAAAAAATATTTCACAATGTGGAAGTGAGAACATGTCCTCCTCTTCATCAGCACTGAGAACGTTTTCAGATTTTCTCATTGACATAAACAATTTCCAAAACTCGATCCCAGCTGTTGCCTCGTGTTTTTTTTTGGGCGCTTGCAGACTCACAAACTGTCTGGAGGCGGCGTGTTGCTGTGCGCGGCAGAAAACAAACTCCACGGCGTTAAATTAGTGATGAGCGTTGTGATTCATGTGTATGTGTTGGAGCCTGGCCCGCGTAATGAGGACAGAAAAAGGCCCAACAACATCGCTTATCTAAAATTAACCGGAGATGCCTCTGGGAATATGGTGGGGGGGGGGGGGGGGGTGGAGGAGGAGGAGGAGGAGGAGGAGGAGGAAGAGGAAGAAAATGAAAAGGGGGTTAGCCACATTTTGCTGATGCAGATGTTTCCTCACCAGAGCTGTCACCACCTTCAGCTGCAGCCTCTGACGGATAACAGGCACTCACAGCAGGAGCTGGTTTATAAGGAAGCAAAATCTCAGGAGCATATCACAAAGGTTACAAAGTGAAGTCCTTATAGATGCAACACTTGCAAACTCAAGTGGGATGACAGGTGTATATCAGTATGTAGTGTCTCTACTTTAAAGAGTCCTCTCCTGCTGATGTTCAGGTGTATATCAGTATGTAGAGTCTCTACTTTAAAGAGTCCTCTCTTGCTGATGTTCAGGTGTATATCAGTATGTAGTGTCTCTACTTTAAAGAGTCCTCTCCTGCTGATGTTCAGGTGTATATCAGTATGTAGTGTCTCTACTTTAAAGAGTCCTCTCCTGCTGATGTTCAGGTGTATATCAGTATGTAGTGTCTCTACTTTAAAGAGTCCTCTCCTGCTGATGTTCAGGTGTATATCAGTATGTAGAGTCTCTACTTTAAAGAGTCCTCTCCTGCTGATGTTCAGGTGTATATCAGTATGTAGTGTCTCTACTTTAAAGAGTCCTCTCCTGCTGATGTTCAGGTGTATATCAGTATGTAGAGTCTCTACTTTAAAGAGTCCTCTCCTGCTGATGTTCAGGTGTATATCAGTATGTAGTGTCTCTACTTTAAAGAGTCCTCTCCTGCTGATGTTCAGGTGTATATCAGTATGTAGAGTCTCTACTTTAAAGAGTCCTCTCCTGCTGATGTTCAGGTGTATATCAGTATGTAGTGTCTCTACTTTAAAGAGTCCTCTCCTGCTGATGTTCAGGTGTATATCAGTATGTAGTGTCTCTACTTTAAAGAGTCCTCTCCTGCTGATGTTCAGGTGTATATCAGTATGTAGTGTCTCTACTTTAAAGAGTCCTCTCCTGCTGATGTTCAGGTGTATATCAGTATGTGGTGTCTCTACTTTAAAGAGTCCTCTCCTGCTGATGTTCAGGTGTATATCAGTATGTAGTGTCTCTACTTTAAAGAGTCCTCTCCTGCTGATGTTCAGGTGTATATCAGTATGTAGTGTCTCTACTTTAAAGAGTCCTCTCCTGCTGATGTTCAGGTGTATATCAGTATGTAGTGTCTCTACTTTAAAGAGTCCTCTCCTGCTGATGTTCAGGTGTATATCAGTATGTAGAGTCTCTACTTTAAAGAGTCCTCTCCTGCTGATGTTCAGGTGTATATCAGTATGTAGTGTCTCTACTTTAAAGAGTCCTCTCCTGCTGATGTTCAGGTGTATATCAGTATGTAGTGTCTCTACTTTAAAGAGTCCTCTCCTGCTGATGTTCAGGTGTATATCAGTATGTAGCGTCTCTACTTTAAAGAGTCCTCTCCTGCTGATGTTCAGGTGTATATCAGTATGTGGTGTCTCTACTTTAAAGAGTCCTCTCCTGCTGATGTTCAGGTGTATATCAGTATGTAGTGTCTCTACTTTAAAGAGTCCTCTCCTGCTGATGTTCAGGTGTATATCAGTATGTAGTGTCTCTACTTTAAAGAGTCCTCTCCTGCTGATGTTCAGGTGTATATCAGTATGTAGAGTCTCTACTTTAAAGAGTCCTCTCCTGCTGATGTTCAGGTGTATATCAGTCTGTAGCGTCTCTTTATGTTTCTCATACTGCCTGTGCTGCAGCTCCTCTTTTCACCCTCTGTCTGAAACCAGAGCCCAGTCTGCTCTGATTGGTTAGCTGGCCGGCTCTGTTGTGATTGGTCAACCGCTTACAGATGTCCCGCCCCTTAGCCTATCACGTACAATGTGTTGGAGCGCTAGCCAATAGGAGTGTGAGTGCTGCAAAGTGATGTCACTATGTCACTCTGGAAGTAAACAAAGCCGGTTTTGATTAATAAAGTATCTGAAGTTATTCTGAACGCATTTCGAATTAGAATTTATGTCTTTTAATTGAATTATCTGAGTACTTCCTCCAACACCACTCACACAGATACACTTTTCTTCTTCTATGGTTTGAGGCACTTCTCATCCTCTTTCTGACAGTTTATATGAAACAACATAGGAGGAATGTTCCCTCTGTTTTCATCCCTCTCTCTGTTATTTTCTCACCTCTTCTTATTTTGGTGTTTTTGGCCGAGGCTGTCGGAGCTCATAAACAGAGACGCTGGTTCTCCCACGCAGCGATGGAAATATATAACGCAGCAGTGTCGCAGCAGAGCGTCCTCCTGAAGCGCGAGGCCAGGCTCACACTGTGTGATGCTGTGTGAAATGGATGTGCAAATATTATGCAAATGCACCGAGAGCACATCACACAGTTTCAGATGGAGGATCTCACCTCTGACACCCTCCGTGCGAGAAAGAGAGTTTTATCAAAAACTCCTCTGAATCCAGACGGGACAGAAACCGGGGTTTATGTAAAGGGGTATTGGAACATTTATGGAAGAATTCAAAATATAGATTATTCAGCTACCTACTGTTAATGTCATATCTTACTAAAAAGAGCCCTGGGAAAATCAAAACTGCAGAATTGCATTTGAGTATTTTTAAAAACACACTGCTTTGAAACGTACATTTACTTCAGAGCAATTTTGAGTTACTTGTACTCTGCTGGAGTATTTTCCAGGAAAAGCTTTTAAGTACTGTTTACAAACTAATTCATTCATAATACCGGTTGTTTAAGAAATACTTTCACTTTGACTAGCCCTTTGGGTTTGTAATGGCGGGGCTCTTTCCTTTGATTTGTTGGAAGAGCCGGACGCTGAACTTGATTGCCAGCAACCAACCAACCAGTACCTGTTGTGTTTTGACCAACAAAGCCTTCAGCGTTCTGTTTCGTTGTTCTCAGACTTGAATCAAATGACAGAAATATAGTCTCTGATGACCCGAGACCCGCGATGTCTGTAACGGGTTACTCTAATCTGACCGCTTTTTTCAGTAACGAGTAGTCTAACGCGTTACTATTTCCAAACCAGTAATCAGATTAAAGTTATTTATCCAAGTCACTGTGCGTTACTCTCTTTCTGGTTTCAGACAGAGGGTGAAAAGAGGAGCTGCAGCTCAGGCAGTATGAGAAACATAAGGAGCGTTCTGAACATTGAAGCACCTGAAACTGAACATGATACGCTCCCTTTGAGTCATATCGAGTTTGTGTTCTTCTATTTGATTCTATTAATCTCAACCTTGCTTTGATAACGTCAGAAATGTGAAGGTGATAAAGCCTTTTGTAAACGTTCCCGCATGCTTAATAGACTTTCTAGAAGAAGGACTCGTGGTAAAGTGAAACTTTGATGTGAAGCTTTTTCTACTTCCTTCAGCTCCTTCTGATCTCAGTCTCTGATTCTCTTAGTTACCGGTTTCCTTTCCCTGATTCCCTCTGATTGACTTCTTTGTGTTTGTGACAGAATGAGGTGATGAAGATCAGTAAAGAAAAAACGTATAATCCCGCTGGATGATTCAAAACGTTGGAGAGCATCCTCCCACGTGTGTTCCTGCAGTGTGAGTTTCAGAGAAAAGCTCTCCAGAAAGGTTTCAGCTCGGCGTCTGATCTTTGCACAGTCTGAAGACGTGTGAAAGTGGAGGCAGGTTTTCGCTCTCTGAAGTGTGTTGCCTCCTGAAGTCACACCACCCTGTGCTAACAGATGGTTCAAATCGGGGATTCAACACTTAATCTGTGGGACAAAAGGAAAGAGGAGGTGAAGAACATCAGACTCTCTACTGTAAATGAAGGGAAATATTGACTCCAGTCTGAGGTCAAATGCTGTATTCAGGAGCTCTGATTGAGGCGTCTATTTTCTGAATCCTGTAAAAGCCTTTTGAGCATTGTTTTAAATAAAGAAGAAGTCCAGGTACAGTAGCTCCAATCTGTGGATTTCATTGGTTATATTTTCTGGGACTTTTTCTTTGAGAGTTGATGCAGAAACCTTGGGAAGAAGTGTGTTTGCTCTTAACGGGTTTTTATTGTTACTTAAGAAGCTGGTCTTTAATTCGTTGGGACTCAAATGACCCGAGACCCATCTCTAATGACGTCAGAAGTATCCTTGTTTTGGGGCATTGACCTGGACTCGTCTCTGATGACTTGAATGTTAATTTAATCTCTAGTGACCTGAGACAACACTCATACTCATTGACTCTAAAATGACCAGAGACTTGGACTTGATTCAAATGACCTAAAACTTGTTTGACAACTTAAATCCAAACTTGGCATGACTTTGGACTTGACTCAGAAAATGATACAACAGCCTAAGACTTCTAGACTTCTAGTGCGTTGAGAAATGAAAGCAGTCTGAAATGACCAGAGGCTTCACTTGGTCTTGTTTTCTAATAATTCAAAACCCCTTTAATTTGATCTTGTCTTGATTTGCTCCTAAGAAATGTCAAGTGTAGAGACCTGTCGGAAATGATTGGAAAATTGACTTGGACTTCTATGACTTCCTTCTAGTGACTTGATTTCTGTTATCTTAGACTGGTTTTAAATAACCCTTGACTCTCATATGTTAAATTAACTGAGAACTCTTTAAAACTTTGAGGAACCCTAAATGACATGATGTTCTTCTCGACTTGAGACTAGATTCTATTCTTTTAAAATCCCAGACTTCTCCTCAAGCGTCTTTGAATTTAACATCAGAAAGTGAATGGAGATTTACTTTGTGAATTTAACGCCTTTCCTTTGATTTGTTGGAAGAGCCGGACGCTGAACTTGATTGCCAGCAACCAACCAACCAGTATCTGTTGTGTTTTGACCAACAAAGCCTTCAGCGTTCTGTTTCGTTGTTCTCAGACTTGAATCAAATGACAGAAATATAGTCTCTAAGGACCCGAGACCCGCGAAGTCTGTAACGGGTTACTCTAATCTGACCGCTTTTTTCAGTAACGAGTAGTCTAACGCGTTACTATTTCCAAACCAGTAATCAGATTAAAGTTATTTATCCAAGTCACTGTGCGTTACTATCTTTGTCATTCTCCTCAGTAAAGAGATATGGTGGCTTTCTTCTTGAGTCTCGGGGAGTGACGTCTTAAGTCAGGTTTTCAGCACGAGGACAACTCACGTGTGATACCGCGCAGCGACACACGTAAACTACGAAGGAGGGAGGAGAGAGATGCGCGCGTTCTAGCTGGAAATACAGTCACTAGTTTGAGTTTGAGTCAGCTAAAGATGACAGTATTAAGGTTCGTTGTTCTCTGTGCTGGAGACAAAGTGCTATCTAGCTTCAGAAACACTACGTCAAATCTGAAGAAACATTTGGAGTCGCAGCACGGCACAGCCAGACTTACAGAGCATGTGGAGCGAAGCAGAGAGCTGCGACTAAAGCAGGAGGCCCCCCACCACCCAATCAACGAAAGCTGGACTTCGGTGCAAAACCAGTAAGTGGGGGAGAGTTGAAGAAGACCCCCCACCCCCCCCCCTTTTGTCGGCAGCTGCTGAAAGTAACTGATAAAGTAACGTGTAATCCAACTTAGTTACTTTTGAAATCAAGTCATCAGTAAGTACTTAGTCACTTTTTAAAGGAGTAATCAGATTACTTTTTAAAGGTAACTGTGGCAACACTGGCCGAGACTGGACTCAAATGGCTCTAGAATTCATGTTTTCTTGTCTTCAATCTGATCAGAAGCATCTTTTCTTGTCCTTAACCTAATCTTACCTGTCCATTAACTGCAGGTGATTTCCCTGCATGTCTCCCAGCCAATCACTGCCAATCACAATCAGTCCTGTGTGTCTCATTAAGCATCCAATCATCAGCCTCTCCATCCTGAATGAATGTGAGCTTGAGACCGCTTTATTTAATGAATGTAATCTGGAGGCCTCCGACGCTGATTACCTGATGGCTCTGTTGTTGGCTAACAAATGTAATTTCTCTCCGAGAAACCAAAGATGGGGGCGAGGGCGGGTAATGGAATTTAATCGAGGGGAATTTGCTGATTGCAACTGCGATTCATTAGTGCGTCTGATAATAACGAGCTCGTTAAGCCGCCGGAAGCTTCTTTGTCAGGGTCAATGAAGCTTTTTGTGCTTTATGCCCTTTTGATCGGCTCAATTTGTACTGCAGCCATGTATTAATAACCTGTGCTCTTATTGAAACCTGTCCGACTGTAAACAGACAGGTGTGTGTGTGTGTGTGTGTATGATCTACGTACAAACTGATGTGTTTATCTGGGTCTCTGTTACGCACTGTAATAAGGTTATGAGAGCATGATGTGAGGAGTGAGTCTAAAAACTCGTAATGTATTTCTAAAATTCACCAATTGGAATACAAAATGTAACAACGTTCGATACTCACCCATTTCAGGAACATTTGCTTTCTTACGGAGAGTCAGATAAGACTTGTCTTCTGTGACTTGAGACTCAACTTAGAGCTTGTCTTAGACTCAATTATTTATTGCTGGGTTCAGACTACTCTTTGTTGTCTGTAAGGATGTTCACCATGTTTAGTTAGGTGATTTCAGCCATGGAAAGTCTTGCTGTCTGGACTAAACATTGGACTACAAACATGTGTTGAAGCTGATGAGACACTACACAAGATAAAATGACTGTTGCGCCCAAGACTGTTGAAGAACCCAATCCGAGCTGGTCACGTGTGAAGTAGGACTTGAAACCTGTCTGCAGTGACTGCAGGTTTCAACACTAGATATTTTGTAAATGACTCGGTATGACTGGGTTCTTGTATGAAGTGACTTGACTTTGATTCCTCCCAAATAACTCGATTTAGCTCTGTTGTAAATGTCTTGTTTCCAGTGACTTGAGACTTGCTTCTTACTAAAAGCCACACTTGGATTTGGTCTCAAGTGTTTTTAGGAAAAACCTCTTTTTGGGAGACTTTACTCAGACTTGTCTTCACTGAAGTTTTCTCATTTGACTTCAGACTTCAATAAGAGCTGTTTCGTGATGAATGACTTGTGTCAAAAGACTAGTGATCACTGATTGGATGTAAGGCTTGAACTTGTCGTAACAGGCTCTATTTAAATGGCTCTGGTTACAACTGAAATCAAAGTTAGCTACGAGATTATCAACAGAAGATTGATCAGAAAGGTTGGTTTAACTCAATGTATTTATATCTTCTAAAGTTCTATCAACCTCTGTGTGATGGCGTTGTTAACTTTTGGTAAAACCACTGTTTTATCTTCAATATCTTGTGACCTTTACCGTCCCACAGTGACGGCTCTCTGCTCCGGTCCGTTTGGTTTATTTCTGTCTTGCGAGAAAAAGGTTGTAGTTCTGCCCCCGGTGTGAAGAAACCTGACCCATGTGGGAATAAAAAGCTCAGAGTAGAGCTCAGATAGAAATCTGAAATTTGAGACTGCTGTGGAGTCAGCGGGGGCGAAGATTAAAGGTCAGCTGGTTTCATCTCAAACAGAGGACACGGGGGAGTCACGCTAAAACACATTCATATGATTTTACTACACACGCAAACATTAAGGTTTGTTTTGCTCAGCACGAAACGCTTAAAGGGGCCCTATTGTGCATTTTGAGGTTTCCCTTTCCTGTCTTTCCTGCCTATACATTTTGTGTGCATGTAAATGGTCTGCAGAGGCTAAAATCCCTCTGCTCCCTTCTCCCACACACTCCCCACTCCCTAGCGCTCCAACACATTGTACGTGATAGATTAAGAGGTGGGACATCTCCAAGTGGTTGACCAATCATAACAGAGCTAACCAATCAGAGCAGACTGGGCTCTGGTTTCAGACAGAGGGTGAAAAGAGGAGCTGCAGCACAGGCAGTATGAGAAACATAAAGAGCTCTTTGAAAATTAAAGCATGGCAGTAGAGACACAAAATACTAATATGACCCTGAAACTGAGCATAGTTTGTCCCCTCTAAAGAAACGATGTTTAATAGATTATTTATTTGGTATAAATCTATTGAACAACTACTTATTGTTCAGGCAGAAATAGTGAGGATCCCCTGCTTTTGTTCACGTTTCAGGCTGTACATCGGACCCATTTTAAAGGATCAAGGAAAATGTGATGGCATTTTATAGACCAGTGGTATTGGCAGTCTTAGTGGTCCTGGTTTAAAGAAGCCTGTGTGTTCTGTTGGCGGGTTTTGGTTTGGATGCGTTTCTTGTGTGTCAGACTCTGGTTGCTCTCCTCTCTGTTCACGTCTTCCTCCAGCTGTGACCCGAAGATCAATGGAGGTCCGCCATCATTAGGATGTATTCAATCGCCTCAAAGTGTCCTACGAGGAAGCTATTCAATCACAATCTGTCTATCGATTTGGTCAGTAGATTTTTGTGTTAGGGCTGATGAGTATTCAAATTTCTATAAGGTATATTTTAGCCCCCCCCCCAATGTTTGGTAAAGGCGTAAGGTCTTCTGCATGTGCATCTTCTTCACGATTTGGAACCACCCTCAGTCCCTTTATCTTACATTAAAAAGAATAACTCTTATAATAATGCATTTTATTACTGATTTAATTACATTTAATCGGTACGACGCATTACGGAAACAGGTTTGAATCCTAAAAGCAACACAAATCTGGTTGCTTGGCCGGTTGGTGGTTGCTATTCATACATGTATAATATATGCGTATTACTCACCCCCCCCATGTTACAAATGGTCCATAAAGACGCAGATATATTATCTCTCATTAAATGTCAGCTCTGTATTGGTAGGGTTAATGAATTATTCATGTTTTAACCTTAATTATGGAGATTCGGATGGAATTAGCCATCATTGTGGTATTAGGTTGATATTAGGGATGCACCGAAATGAAAATTCTTGGCCGAAACCGAAAACCGAAAATGAGGAAACCAAGGCCGAAAACCGAAACACCGAAATAAATTATTATTCCAATTATTAGTACCATTGCATTTATGGCTATGACTGTGTGCTAACCTTACTAAAAATCAAGGCGTTGCAATTCAAAGAATAAATAAATCACGAAATTATGAAAATATTTATTTAGAACTGACATTATGCACAATATAAAATAAAATGAAATGTTTAACTTGACCACACATGTGTAGCCTACATGAAATAATAATGTACAGGCCTGTAAACTGACTGGCCTGCTGAAATATTGTAAAATTAAATATGTTCTCTCATAAAAAAACAAAGTGCATTTAAGTCAAGTGCATCGAAACTCTTGTGAATTAAGCAGAATCTTTTGCAGCTTGAAATCTGTGTCGATCCACTGTGCAGTTAGACTGAGCATACTCGTGATGCTGACGTCTGAGCTCCATATATCGGTCGTGAAACTGATTGCTGAAATATCAGATGCCATAAGCTCATGGACGTGAGTTGCAACAACATTGAACAGCTCAGGTAAACATACGTCTGAGAAATGTCGTCTGCTCGGTATGGCATAACGGGGCTCAATGTGCTCTATCAGCCTCCGAAATCCCACGTCCTCTACAACAGAGAACGGCTGATCATCTAAGGCAATGAATTCCATCATTTTTTGTGTAATGCCCTTAGCCTTGGCACCATCACTGGGAAACTTTTTGGCCTTTTCAAAAACGTCTGCCACAGACGGAGTCGGTGTGCTCGGAATGGCTTTCCTTTTCTGTGCCGCGTTTTTCTCAAATTCAGAATAGCGATCGGGATGTTTTGATTTAAGATGATGAATTAAACCCGACGTGGAAAAACTCTTTGCAGATATACCCCCTCTAGAAATTTCGGCTTTACACGTATTGCAAATTGCTATTCGTTGTTCTTTTTCAGACACAGTGAATTGCGTCCACACCGCAGACATGTTGGCCCGAGTGCTGTTCGCGGTTTTTTGCTTGCGTCATCATCACAACGTTCTGTTTCGGCCTTGTTGTTTCGGTGACAAAAGTGTTTCGGCCGAAAACTGAAAATGCACTTTTGGGCCATTTTCGGCCGAAAATTTTCGGTGGCCGAATTTTCGGTGCATCCCTAGTTGATATAAATGTACTTTTTCCTTTCTGTTGCTTGGCACTCATTTTTTAATTTTAGCCTCACTAGCAGCACGACTGAAGGGTTGTTGATGTTTGTTAGGCCAGAGGGAAATTTGGGGATTTTAAAAACAACAACAGGAACATTTGACTCAGCCTAAATATGTGAATATGACTCAGTGTTAAACCTGATTCTGAAAAGTTGGATGACGAATAAAGACATTTTAAGGAATTACGCCTCAAAGCATCAAAGACATGTTCTTAAAAGAAGTATCCCTGCTCTTGTGAGATGCATTAGCTTCAACCCTTTGACTTTTTAGATATTTATTTGAGCTACTTTCTGTTTTGTTTGATGTCGTGTTTGCACCGTAAACACAACGGAAAATCGTTTCCTTCAATATCCACAAAGACGTGAAAATGCTCTCCACGAATATAAAAATAAATACTTCAAAAAGTTTTCCACGCTCTTCTTTCTGTGGGTTAATATGACTCCTCATAGTGCCTTGATCCTCCTTAGCAACGGTCTGTTAGCGAGAATAAACAACCCTTGGAATGTTCAAATCGACCAATCGGAATCGAGCTGTGTATTCATACGCTGCGGTCACTTCTCACAGCGGGTGTAAGTGCAGCTGACTGCTCCTCCTGCAGCAGTGTGCAGGTGGACTGCCTTGCTCGGAGGCTCCCGGCAGCCGTTTGACATGTTTGTTGTTTTGTTTGTCGTGCTCTCTGCTCCCTGCTGCTCAGGTCAGCCCGAGGCCTCGCGCTCATCCTCTCACATGTTGTGCTCGCGGCGTGATGAGTCACAGCGTGAGGCGGCGCTGACGAGCGCAGAGCGTTCCCTGACATTTGTGGCGCTGCAGAAGGAAATTGTTGCCTGCCTGACTGCGTCGGGCGTTTCGGAGGAGCTGTCGTCTCAGGAGGCTCGCTCGTCGGTGGAAGAGTCTTCTTATTCTTCTGTCGCTGCAACACTTCATGCTTCATTTGTGTTTCCTTCACCCTCCCACACTGGTCTCCTTTTCTGCGGTGTGTCAGCAGCTGGGAGACGCTTTTCACTCTGCATGCACTGCTGCCATTTTTACTGTCTGCTCATTCAATGAGAGGAGAAAGGCAGAAGATGGGGCAAGAGAAAGGAAACAATGAGAGCAGAGAGGAAAGGAACAAGGGGGTTGCAAGGGGAAAGGAAACAAAATGAGGCAAGAAGAGACATAAAAGAGGGAGGAAAAGAATCAATGATACAGGGAAAGATAACAATACGAGGAGAGAGAGAAACGAACAAGGACAGGAGAGGGGAAGGGAAACATGAAGAGGAAAGGTCAAATATAAAAAAAGCTAACTAAATAAAGGAAGAGGATGGAGGATAGGAAAGTAAGTCAAAGGTAGTAAGGAAATTAGGAAATGCAAGAGGACAAAAAATAAGAGGGATGAGAAGGGGAAGCAAGGAGTGGAAAGAAGACAGAAACGGAGAATATTAAGGAACAAGGGGAAGGGAGAGAACCAGCTGAGGAAAGAGAAAAGGAAACGATGAAAGGAGATAAGGTTGAAAACAAGGAGAGGAGAAAGGCTGAGAAACAAAATGAGGAGAGAAGGAAATGATCAAGGAAGTATGTGACGGGAAAGAAAAAATGGAAATGAGAGGAAGGGGAACTGAAAAAGGAAATATGTGATAATTAGCAAATGTTAGCACATGCAAATCTGTTATTGTGGACATAAACACCCCCCCCCCCCCCCTCCTCCAGTTACTCGGCAAAGAGACACATAAATAAAAACTCAATTGTAGAAAATTCTTGACTGTTTATCGCATTTGGTCACATGTTTGGCGCCCCCTGGAGGCAGGGTCACGTAAGACCTTGTCGGCCGTCTTCTCGTCAGACATTGTGATTGTTTTTGGAGTTTGATGTGGGCTGATTTCAGGTTGAGGTACCTGCTGTATTTTTATCATGAAGTATAACGTGACTGCTTCCTGTTGTTGTTTGAGGTTTCAGGAAGATGTTGAGGAGGTTTGAAAGTCGTGGGATTAGTTTTCCCTCACCAGACAGGTCTTGTCTGCTGGTTAAATCTTGAAGTTGCCTCCCTGTCCCTTCACTTTGTAGTTTGAGCTCTTGTTGGTTCTATTTATTTAAAGTGCTTCGGGGGGGAAAGAGAAGACAAAGTAATTCAACAACAGAGACTAAACCTTTAACAGCATTTTTCCGAGTAGCCAAACAAATCTAGTCTGGCCCCGCGCCGCCTCCGGCTGTCAGATAAATGCTTTTGTTCCTGAGCGGAGGAGGCTATTACCTGGACAAGTCCTTCAGTGACGGTTTAATCACAGCGTCACCTCCTTTACTGCAGACTGTTTCTCACACTCAACTCCTGCTACTCATTCTGTCCTTTTTCCTCTTGCCTTTAAGGACTTATAAACATGGGGAAGATCGATGTGAGAAGACTGTTCCTCACATTTTAGGGCTTTTTTAGGAATGTTTAGAGTTCAGAACTGAGGGTTTTTATCAGTTTTACCCTGTGTGTGTGTGTGTGTGTGTGTGTGTGTGTGTGTGTGTGTGTGTGTGTGTGTGTGTGTGTGTGTGTGTGTGTGTGTGTGTGTGTGTGTGTGTGTGTGTGTGTGTGTGTGTGTGTGTGTGTGTGTGTGTGTGTGTGTGTGTGTGTGTGTGTGGCATCGGATAAATCCTATAAGACTCTGATGAGATTTAGTATGAATCTGTGAGCATGAAGGAATAGAGTCGCTTATCTGACAGCTTGCTTGACTTCAGAGAACACACACACACACACACACACACACACACACACACACACACACACACACACACTTTGATGATCTGTGAGACACTCCGAACACACATCAGATACATTTTGTATGATCTGCACACATCTATCCAATCAGACGTGTTAATTAACCTTCATTAATTATTTTCTTTTTCACAAAAGTGTGTTTTTTGTGACTTTGAGAAATACCTCCATGTTTTCCACTAGTTTGGATTGGACCGAGACATCATCTGACAAACTAAAAGTCCAGCTTTAAGTCTTTGTTTCGTGTAGATTTGGTTGTTGTTGTTTACTGGTCCTATCTGTACATAATCTGTGTCCAATTTTAGTTTTGCTGACTAATAGATTACAAAAAATCAGATATTTAGAAGTTTTTTTACTGAAATGATTTTTCAGTTTAATTTAAGCATGGAAAACTGTTATTAGAAGGTAAAATGCAGAACAAACACAGATTGAACTAATGACTAATTAACACAATGTATTCGGGTAGTAATTTATACAGAAAACAGTCAAAGGATGTGTGATTGAAGTTTCCCTAGTTCATTACTTCTTACACTTTAGACATTTGAAACTGGAATTGATAAATTAAAATCCAATTTCTAACTTTTATTGTCAAATTAAACTCAGTTATTTGCTTGTAATTCCAGTATGTTGTAGTTCTGTAAGCTCTTTGGTTGTGTTGCTCTTACACCGGCGACACTAGTGTGAGGTTAGCGACTGCAGGCCTCCGATGCTCGCAGGAAGCCGGCTCGAAAATGAAAACGTGTTGCGTGTTTTTTTTCTGCAGCCCTCAGGACGATGATGCCAGCATGTTGTCGCTAGAGTTGTTCTTTCGGATCATCGTCACCCGGCTCTTCAGATCGTCTCTTCACGTCTCTAGCACCGCAGTGACATTTTGGGGTTAAGCTGTGGGAGGCCGGCGCTCCCGTGCGATTCATGCTGACGGGTTCAGCCGACACCCAGCCGTCACTCAGCCGTCACCTCCAGTTCAGCTCGAGAAGTGGACCGCCTGGTCGAGAAAAAACAGACAACGCTGTTCTCTTCAGGAAATGAAACTGATTTCGATATTTGCTAAAGTATCTTATTCAGCCCTTTGATCTCCAGATACTAACACGGTGGTGGGTGTTACAGACTTTCCAAATTATTTGGGACTGTTCAAAGGTTATTTTCAAAATCCCTCAAGACTTTCCCTGGACTTTTCGTCTGGATCCTAGACTTTTCAAATTGCATTAAGGATTTTGTTGTGATTATCTTTAAATTCTCCAGGAGATTTCTGGTGACTTCTGCTCGGGAATATTTTGCTCAGGTGTTTAACCTTTGACCTAGTTCATCATTTTCTCCTTCCTCTGTCTGTATTGCCATGGCGTAGTTCTTCGGCTTTGCATGTGCTGTTATCTTCATTAAGGAGGGGCAGCCTGGGCTTCTGAAGCCTTGTTGTTCCCCCAGTGGGTACGAGCTCACGCTGACCTAAGATTGGCTTTATTGTTTAGGGATAGCTAGCACCAGATGCTCCGGTAAACACCTTATCTGTGACCTAGATGACAGTTTTAGTTAGACGTATTGTCCGAGATTGTTTAGTCTGGCGTTTGAAGAATGTTGATTACCCATTTGGAACTAGTTAAAACCTCTTCCTATTTTCGAGATCTTCAGAATTGGTTTGGCAGCCACTGTGGCAACTCGTGTCTACAGTAAATGTCTTGTTAATTCTCCGGCGGTAACTCCGAATAAATCCAGCAGTGTTTTGCCATCAAGTCCTGCTCTCCAGCGTCTCTCTGTTCCACAACTTCTACCTACATGTGTTGTTTAGCTTTGGATACAATTCCCAGATGAATTAAATGAAATCAAATATCTGACTTTTGATTTAGGACTTTTGGGGATTTTTAAAATGTTTCATTCCAGACTTTTTCATATTTGATTCAGGAGTTATTTCGGATAATCCAGATCAGATCAGAGGTTTCCTTCTTTATTTCCCACTTTCTATCTTAATCTGGACATCATAGTTTTACCTAAAACTTTTCTAGAGGTTTAACTCTCCAGGGTTGCTCCTTTTTCATAGTTACCCTGGTCTTTTCAGGATTCCCCTTGAAGATGTTCTTGATATTACAGAGTTATACAAGGCATTAAGGAAGAAATAGTTTCCAGTGTGTGTTGGAATATTTCAGCCACAAATGTATTCTGAATTTAAGGTTACTCCTGATATATCAAGGTACGATTCCCCAGCTTTACTCCACAATATCCACCATTACCTCTAGCTTCTTGGTTTTGAAGATTAAGTGTTTTTCTTTATCTTCTTTGATCCGAAAAAAAGAGTATCTTTATTTTTCTGTTGGACATCTTTTTGGTCAAAGATACAATTTGAAGATGTTAATCTGGCCTTAATCCTATATCTGAAAGAGCAAGCGAGTTTTCAAGAAAAGTGTGACCTGAATGATTGTAGTCTTGAACTTTAACTTGAGTGCAACGAGTTTCAGTTTGTTAAACCTGCTGTAATCTCACAGAAGGTCAGCGCTCAGATCCCAAAGATGTAAAAACATGTTAGCTCTTGGTCCAAACTCTCTTCTTATTCAGACATGTTGAAATCCATTGATTGAGAATCTCTCTAATCTTAAAAGACACAACTTTAATAATCCTCGCTTATATTCTCCACTGTATCTGATATGAAGTTGTTGACTCTTGTTTCTGTAATTCCACCTCAGGAACGTGTTATTGATTTGACATTTTACAGCGACTTGAAATTGAATTTTAAGACTCAGATTTCAGACACGTCTCAGTGATGAGAATTCACTGATCCCGGGTCAGATCTTCTCTCTGTCCCATCATCCTTTGCAGCGCCCCGTCAGCGCTGATGGTCATTGGTCCTGACAGCTCCCTGCTGCTGATTGGGCTACTAACCCCTCTCTCCTCCCCCCCCACCCACCTACCCTTCCTCGGGCGATGCTCCCGCCTGACTGCAGATCAGCTGTAAACCTGCTGCCTGTCAACACACACACACACACACACACACACACACACACACACACACACACACACACACACACACACTCCACATTCAGTCTATTATATTCTGGATCACGATGTGAACCGTGTCCTTGTCTTAATTTCTGAGAGTGAGAGAAAAGGATGCAAAACAAATGAAATGTTATCTTGAAATGCTAAATATACATTTCAGAAAGCCCGATATATTAATGAATTGCTATATACTAGGTGTCATAATACCACAAGATGAATGCCACACAATATGAACTCTTTTTTATTTCCATTTTGGGGATAATAGTGCTTAAGGATTGGAACTACAATTCCCATAATGCTTTGGGGGATGTGAACAGGAAGTAGAATCTTATAATTGGTTATTTCACTTTGCGCTTTGTACTGCAACTAGACTAGCTGTTGTTTGGTGGCACCTTGGCAAACTGGGACTATTAAACGTACGCAGAATCAGCAGTTGTTATTGCCGGTGTAAATACAGACTGATATCAGTGGATTAATTTGATCCTGTAGAAACCCAAAAAAGGTGGGAATCTCAGGCAACTTCTGCAGTTGTAGGACATCGACTTTTCTACCATGTATTTTATTGGGGATGTAATGGAACCCTCTGGAAGTGGGAGAGAAACGGAGGGGTTTTAGCCTTTGCAGACCATTTACATGCACCAAAAAGGTATACTACCCACTACAGGAAAGGGAAAAAGGGCATTCTCTTTTAAATTAAAAAACTGAAAGTACCTGAAGGGCTTATCATTCTCTACCGGGCGTTTTACCTGCGCAGGATGCCGCTTCCTGCATCGTTCCTCCTCTCCGTGCATGTGAGTCACACTAACAGTCTGCACAGATCAAGCTGCTTTCTCGTGGCCTTTTCCTTTTCAAAGCGACCTCTGACCCGCGCTCCGCCGCCGCTCATTTAAAACGCATCATTAAGAGACGCAGCCGAGACGAGGGCGAGCCGCCGCTTTCCCCCGACGTGCTAAATTAAGAGCCAAATATAGAGAGAGCGGAGCGCTTGGCATTTCAGTGGCATTTCAGTTTGTTCTCGGGGACACAAACACTTTCATACCTTCAGCGGATCCTGCAGACTGACTCAGATCAGGTTTATTCATCGGAGACATTAACGTTTCATTCCTGTGACATATGAGCTGCAGGCAAACGCTGCCGAAAAGACTCCACTCGTTGAACAGGAAGGGAGAACAACGTGCATGTATTTAAAAACCACATATTTACTTCCTTTAAAACAGGCTGTGGGGGTCGCCTAATTGCGGTAAATCTAAATGTATTTTTCAGATGGCATTTTCATATTTTTCTGCTTTTAGAGAAAATGAGATGTAAAACACCTCTGGCAAACAGACAAACAACAACTTGTGAAATGTAATGCTGGTCACATTGTTTTTTAACTTCATCATAAAACTTCTTTAAAGCTTCAGCTTCTGTTTCAGATGCAGAAACAGTGTGGTCTCTAACCGTGAACGGAATACAGTGTACTATGTGATGGAGAGAGGAAGTGTGCAAATCTGAAGTTTTCTGTAAATAAACAAATAATTATGATATAATAATTATCATTAAAGTATTAATAATACTACTTTTATTATTATGAATAATTATTAGTATACAATTTATAAAACTATTATTTTTCTTTATTATAATAATTATATTTATTACAAATAATATTAAAACTTTAATTATTTTTATTATAAAAAACAAAACAATCAAAATGTGTAATACAAATTATTATTATTATTATTAATATTATATATATATTTGTTTTATTGTAGGACACCTTACAATGCATAAGAGAAACAGAAGTAGAAATGAAAAAAGGTGTTTAAATTCAACTTTTAAAGAAAAATGACCCCCTGAAATCGTCTGATTCATTTGAATGACCCTAAAAGGTCAAACTAACTCTTCCCAGTGTACGATAACATTATTGTGTATTTTCCCTCTTCCTGTCGGCTTCAATCAGCACGATTTACTGCAGCTCTGTTTGGCTGTGAAACCCTTCGCTGATAATTAGAAAGTGATGGAGGATGGAAAGCCAGCTTCAAAAAGACCCCATGGAGACAAAGCCCAGATTTTTTTACAAAAACCATCGATGGTGCCAGAAAAATATTATCAGACCAGAAAAGTATCCCATAAATCCTGATCCTCTCCAGGAGGCGGGGGATCAGATGGACTCGTGTTAGAATATCTGAGTCCAAGAAAAACATACAACACCTGAACTGAAACTCCTATTTCGTGCACACTGTTCAACCCCTGACAGCAACACTTAACACCTCCTTGTTTCTCTGTAGAAGCTGCTAATTTTCCTTTTCTTCCCCCGGCTGTAAATCCTGTAAGACCTGCAGAAATCTGGCGCTCACCCACGCTTATAATAAGCTGCTCGCCCCTAAATTACCCAACAATTACATGTGCCTGCTGCAAAGCCTTTGTTGTTTAAAGAATGCTCAGTAATTAGCTGCATTGAGCCGAGAGATCTCAAAGGAACGGTCTGCACGCCGAACACTACCTCACTGGGGATAATATTACATTCAATTATTAAACCTCAGCAGCAGCAAGTGATGAGGGATGATTGACAGGTAGTAACATCTATGGGACACTTTTAGGGAATGAATCTGCAGATTTTCTCAATTTGTTGCATATTGAGATTTTTGCACACTTTTATTTTGCATTACCAGTCTTAAAACAGAATCCAAACTATGTTCCCTTTAGTGTTACTTCCTGTCTGTCTTCTTCTCGTGTTCCTTCAGTGTTTACTTCCTGTCTGTCTTGTTCTCGTGTTTCCTTCAGTGTTTACTTCCTGTCTGTCTTCTTCTGCTGTTCCCTTTAGTGTCTACTTCCTGTCTCTCTTGTTCTGCTGTTCCCTTCAGTGTTTACTTCCTGTCTGTCTTCTTCTCGTGTTTCCTTCAGTGTTTACTTCCTGTCTGTCTTGTTCTCGTGTTTCCTTCAGTGTTTACTTCCTGTCTGTCTTCTTCTGCTGTTCCCTTTAGTGTCTACTTCCTGTCTCTCTTGTTCTCATGTTTCCTTCAGTGTTTACTTCCTGTCTCTGTTGTTTTCGTGTTTCCTTCAGTGTTTACTTCCTGTCTGTCTTGTTCTCGTGTTTCCTTCAGTGTTTACTTCCTGTCTGTCTTCTTCTGCTGTTCCCTTTAGTGTCTACTTCCTGTCTCTCTTCTTCTGCTGTTCCCTTTAGTGTTTACTTCCTGTCTGTCTTGTTCTCGTGTTCCCTTTAGTGTTTACTTCCTGTCTGTCTTGTTCTCGTGTTTCCTTTAGTGTTTACTTCCTGTCTGTCTTCTTCTATTATTCCCTTTAGTGTTTACTTCCTGTCTGTCTTCTTCTGCTGTTCCCTTTAATGTTTACTTCCTGTCTCTCTTGTTCTCGTGTTCCCTTTAGTGTTTACTTCCTGTCTGTCTTCTTCTGCGGTTCCCTTCAGTATTTACTTCTTGTCTGTCTTCTTCTGCTGTTCCCTTTAGAGTGTACTTCCTGTCTGTCTTCTTCTGCTGTTCCCTTTAATGTTTACTTCCTGTCTGTCTTGCTCTCGTGTTTCCTTTAGTGTTTACTTCCTGTCTCTCTTGTTCTCGTGTTTCCTTTAGTGTTTACTTCCTGTCTGTCTTCTTCTATTATTCCCTTTAGAGTTTACTTCCTGTCTGTCTTCTTCTGCTGTTCCCTTTAATGTTTACTTCCTGTCTGTCTTGTTCTCGTGTTTCCTTTAGTGTTTACTTCCTGTCTCTCTTGTTCTCGTGTTTCCTTTAGTGTTTACTTCCTGTCTGTCTTCTTCTATTATTCCCTTTAGAGTTTACTTCCTGTCTGTCTTCTTCTGCTGTTCCCTTTAATGTTTACTTCCTGTCTCTCTTGTTCTGTTGTTCCTCTTAGTGTTCACTTCCTGTCTGTGTTCTTTTTTCGATCCCTTTCGTGTTTACTTCCTGTCTCTCTTCTTCTGCTGTTCCCTTTAGAGTTTACGTCCTGTCTGTTTCCTTCTCCTCCCAAAAGCTAATTGCTGATTGAAAAAAATAAATAAGTAAAGGGCTAAAAATCAAACCAAATAAGCACACATCCAATATAATAAAGCATTGCAAAAAGGTAACTAAGATGTAAAAGCAGTAGGAGTAGAGACCTGTATGAAGCCACAGGTTTCAGATTTTCTTGTAATTTTTTAGAGCAACCTTCAGCAGGTTTGATTACAAAATCTCATTAGCATATGAAAGGCTGATCTCTGGGTGAAAACCCTTTTTATCTGATCCTAAATGAGATGTTGTTGGTTTTACAACCTCGACACCAGACGGGAATGTGTGCTACATTAATCTCCACCACTCATTAGCTCCAGCGTTAGCTTCACCCCGACAATTTAGTTTATGAGAATCAGCTGCTTATTTCTTCTTCTTCTTCCTCTCTTTAACTTTGTCCATCCTGCTGAGGTCAGGTTGGATCGTTCCTCTAATGATTAACTGGATCTGCAACATGTCTTTCACTAAGGATGGACTTTTACTGCTTAAGGAGAAAAAGAGCGTTGCCGTAGTTGTGCATGTTTGACTTCTCATTGATAAAGTCTTGCATTGATAATCTTACTTAAGTAAAAGTAAATGAGTATTAGGTTCAAAATGTTAAAGTGACAAAGGCAAATGTTCTTCTTCTTAAAAAAGCCAGACAACGAAGTAGTACTTGAGTAATTAAATCCCGCCAATGACTGCAAGTAATGATATCTTCATTTCTATTTTTAATTTGTCTTGTTGTCTTTATTCCCTTTGAGGGATTGTGTCCTATATATATTCATGTTGCATTGTTGGAGGAGCCTGGGACTTTTTCATTGCCATATCTACACTGTAGCTACTGTACACATGACAATAAAGCCTTCAATGTTGAATCTTGAATGAAGCTTGTGTTGCTGAACTACAGATCCCATAATGCTCTGGATCAATAGTTCTTCTGTGTTGACTCAGCTGGTTTCTAGTCCTTACTCTCTGCAGACATATTATTTATCTGTCTGCACAAATCAGGAACACAAATCAATATGAGACGAGTTCAAAGAAGTTGAAAAGTGTTTGAATCCTAATCAAATATATAGAAGTATCTCAAATATACTGTCAAAGGGAAAGTGTCGTTGGGACTATAACAACCTTTCCTGGACTCTGCTCTGGATTTAATATTGCTTTTGGTGCAAGACAATGTTACAGAATTATTACCACATTTGTTTGAATGCACACAGTTAGGATTCCTATGCCAGGCTGCCACATTCAGCATCTCTAATAAGCTCCCTTTGAAGGTCTATCTTGACATATTGCAGGAGTCAAGTCAATGGTTTTCTTGTCCTTCTTTTACAGTAGAATAAATATATAGGATTAAACCCCTCGACCCCAACTATGTCCCTTTTTAAATGATGAATGAGGCCCATTGTGTGATGGCTGCAGTTATTCAATAATTGATGATTTACTGATTATTCAGTGACACGAGAACAGCTAAGATAGAGAGGAGAAACTCAACATATCTGAAGGTGTTTGGTCCTTCTTGGAGAAGCACTGTATGTGTGTCTTTGCTTACTAAAGGGATTTTTCTTGGAGCTGTAATCCGGATGTTTACTGGTTTTGTTCTGTGTGGTGGGAGCCCTAAACCTGGACAACTATTGTATATATTTAGTATAATTAAGTTCAGTTTTTGTGACTTTGTTTGGGTGAGCACATGAGAAACAGAGATCAGAAAAGCAACCATAAGCTAACAAGCTAACGGTAGCTTTCCTGTCGATATCAACATGGATTAGTTCTTCACATTGAAACTTTATCCCCGATTAAATAGGTTGTCCATAGTGGGTTTACTTTGGTCCAAAACACAATTCCCCTTGTGCACGGGACGCCTGGAAGCTCTTGGTCCCGAGCCATGACGGTACTGCTGGTCTTACGTTTTCTGTGGTAAGTGTCGGTTCTGGTAAAGTGTCCGGCTCCTTCTGATTCCAGCAGATGTTGGTTTTGGTTAGAGGTTTTACGGCTCCTCTTGGTCCATTTAGGATCTCATCAGTGGTCCCAGTGTGTTTTCTGGACGAACACCTGTAGTTTGAACATCCAAACCAAAGATGTCCTTCATAAAACACACTGGTGATGTAAACACAGGGACAACAACCTGTAAAACGGCCTCACACACACTTCAAACACACACAGTTCACATCCTCTTCTCTGCGTTTTTCCCCCACAAATCCTGACTTTTATTATTTCCTACAGATTCTGACTTTTTTTTGCAAATTTCTGACTTTTTTTCCCACAAATTCTGATAGTATGAACATCCAAACCAAACAAGTCCTTTATAAAACACACTGGAGATGTAAACACAGGGACAACAACCTGTAAAACAGCCTCACACACACTTCAAACACAAACAGTTCACATCCTCTTCAAACATCCCTCCACTCTACATCGTCTAAAGGGCGAAACACCCACACACTGAACATGCCTCCGTGTCTGTGTGTACATCCATAATGCAGCAGCTCCTCCACACTTCACTGAGCCGGTGAACACGAGTGGAGAAAATGTTTTTGAACTGAAGGACCGTCCTTAAAGCCGAGCACTTTACATAATCCCCAACGTTCTTCATCTTCATCTGAGGGAAGACGGAAGCTAAACATAAGGGAAGAGTTCACCAAATGACTGTATATAATACTAACTTCTGGGTCAAATGGTCACAGGGAAAGTTTTCTGTTGAACGTATCACGACAGGACATCATTACCGTGAGGAAAAAACTACAAATCATCTTACATTTCTGAAATCCTGACACATCCAAAGGGTCTTTCTGGATTTTCACGGCTGTTTTTAAACTAAAACGATTTTGTTTTCTGGATTTATGAAGCTGTTCCAACTTCTGCCTTTGCTCCCTTAGCCATTATATCCACAAAACTAATCCTTTATCAAGTGTTTCATTGTGTACATATCTAGTGAAAGCATTGACAGTCAACCCTACAATATATTTGCAATATCAGTTTTGAGGTATTTGGGGGAAAATAGTGATATTTGATCTATTGATGCATCCCCATCCCTAAATATAGGGCCTTAAGGAAAGCGTAGCTCCCAACAAATGAAACAGAATCTAACTTCCTGAACTATAAGCAGATGGTCTGCTGCTAAACACCAGGTCAGGTTCTGGCCTCTGCCGGGTTTATTTGTGTTAAGAGGCCGTAAGGCGACACATCACGCCCTGTCCTAGGACTAGATCGGAGAGTTCAGACGATCGATTTCTGTCTGTCTGCTGGTTTTGTGTCTCAGATGAATTTTATGGCATAGAGTTATTTTTAGGAGAAAACGACACCGGAGCGTTTGTTCTGATATTAATTCCGGACTCGAGAAAAAGAGATGAAAACAGCATTTTGATCAGAGCAGCAGGGAAGCAGACTCTGAATGCTGAAGGAGTTGTTTAATATCCTTTACACACACACTGTTTGTCCAAACCTGGATGAAGTTTATTTCATATTAAAGGGAAAGTCCAACTCAGGCTTAAGGACGAGGATTAGGGCCACATGTAGATGTACATCTTTTTGGATATGAACAAAAGTGACTTCTGAGAACAAGTCAGAAATTTGAGATGAACAACATCTGGAATTCCTGACTTTTTTTTACACAAACTGTTCTTTTTCTAATTTCTGACTCTTTTACCCAACACATTCTGAATTTCTCTCACATTTCAGATTTTTTCCCCAGAAACTCTGACTCCTTCCTAAAATTTCTGTCATTTTCCTCTAAAAGACTTTTTTCCCTCACAATTCTAACTTTAATCTTTTGGTTCTACCTCAAAAACCAAATTCCCACCTGGCCCTAATCCTCTCCGCTTTCTCTTATCTCTCGTTGAACCTAGTGCAGTTCTCTTTCTACCGTCTGTAAATTCTGTTTCTGTGTCGTGTGAAATTATTCAGCTGCCTCACTGAAGACGCTTCAAAAGAAGAAACAAAGTTGACTTTCGTCTGTCGAAGAATCAGTTCTCATTTCATCTTCTTTCGAATCACACTTTGAACTTGAGTTCACCCCGTCTCCTCCGCTGAGCTTCAAAACAAAACATCGCCATCAGAGACGTGTGACCTATAGGTGCTCGTCAGGAATGGGTTTCCACTTCCTGGTTTCCATCAGACGGCTGCGAGGAATTTCCTTCTACGACTTTCAGATCTGTTCAGTTTGAATACAGTTTGAGATGTTCAGCGACTCATCACTCCACTCAAAGGGTGTAAGGAGTCCAGAGATATGGAGATGGGGTCAGATGTCTGGTCAGACGGCAGAGACAGCTTACGGAGAATAAAGAGGGGATGGATGTCCGGTGGGTCTGCCGGGGGACGAGTGGCAGGCAGCAGGCTGACACTGAGACTGAGATTTCTGATCCTTTCTTTTACTCTCCTTTTTTCTGGAGAGGAAGTAAAGGAACCGGAGCTCTGGATTTATTTGTTGTTGGAGGTGCAAAATATGACTCAGCAGCTTTAAGACGTGAAGACACTATTATTTTCCACTTCGCTCTGATGCAGGATTTACACCTGAAAGTGGGCGGGGCTTAATTAAAATTGGAGGTGACGTTAGCGACCCATACTATATTTTTCTACAAAAACCTCTGATATTAAAACAGGTGGCGGTGAAATGGGATTATTCAAACTGTTCTCAAATATGAATCATCTTCTTTTAAGAGATTTCTTAAATATTTAGATAAATATACATCTTTTTAATCAAACAAAATGAAGATTTGTTTCATAAAAAGGGTTTAAATATCCTTTTACTAGAGACTGCTGAATTCTCCTCAATACATCAGTGATCCCGTCTCAGAAGTGTAGTTTTACACGGTGCATTATATTGAATTAAATTACGTATAACACCAGAAAGCACTGCAAGCATAGAAGACATGTCTCTTTAAATGTGATGTATTGGAACATGTAATTAAAATCCGATTCCTTTTCCTCTTGTCATACTGAATTAAATTACACGAAGGAAACATTAATAGAAATGTCAACAGCAGGAGTCATGCAGGGTTTTAGCCGGAGGGCAAAGCTGTTTATCGTCAGTGGAAGAGGCCGATGACAGTAAACAGAGCTTTACTTTAAATAAGACAATCAGAGCTCCGAGTAAACGCTGACGGACGTGTCCTGTCGCCTCAGATGGATTCCTCCTCTCGTCGCTCAGTCGGGCGGAAAGCTGGAGGCTGTCGCAGGAATGACGAGCATCACTCAGTGTAATGGGAAACACCCCGAGATGGCGGGAAACATGCGAGCGCGTCCTCCCATGTAGAGACGTGTAAACGTGTCCGTGAATAGGAAAGGAGGAGAACCGGGTCCCAGCAGGATCCAGATGTCTGATGTAGAGGTGAATGAGCGCTGTCAGGACGCCATCAAAAGAACGTCCCTCAAAAAATGCTCCATCAGTTGGGATCCTTTCAGCCGTGTGTCCCACTGAAACCTTTCTGGGGAGCTTCTACTCTCCTAAATGTCAATGGTTAAAAATAATACCCGAAAGTCAAATTTTCTTCGTTGTGTTTGTTTCTAATTGAGGTTTTTTTTATAATTCTGTTTCCAAACGCTCAAAGGAAGCTTACCTGCAGGTGATGATAACTTCTACAGAACATCAACACAAGGAAGGAGCAATCTGAATATGCGTAGAGAGCTTATTTACGACTAAAGCGGTAAACTCATTTAATGAACTTTACTTTATCTACAGTTAACTTCCCAAAGTGATTAGCTGTCCATCAGCTGGGATCACTTCAGTGTTTGTCCTGCTGAGACCTCATCGTTTCTGGGGAGCTTTTAAACACCAAACACCCTCCCGACTGAGAAAACCTACCTTTTTTGTTTGTTTAAAAGACTCAAAAGTCACATTTTCTTTGTAATTTTCCGAAAATCTGCATGAATAGAGGCACAGGAGCAGGTAGCACCAAACAGATCTCTGTAATATTGTGAGGGGTTCAAGAAGAACACTTTGACGAGTGAAGATGTAAAAACCAAAGCCGCATTGTTCCTTTATCCAAAATAGTTTTCTGAACACGTGTTTTTTGCTTGTTTGTCTGCATAACATCTCCTAAATTGTGCTGAATTGAATCTCATTCCCCCTAAAGTTCAGTTTTATTAATTCAATATACAGTATCGGGAAGTTCTTAGTTCCCCAACAGATTTGTCAAATATCTTCTGTGCATATTTCCAACCTTCATTTGATGAAAAACTGACTTTAAAATACAATAAGAGACATTTCTCAAATATATAAGTATGTGTTTCAGATTCAATTCTCCTTTTTATTTCAAAATAAAAGCACTGTTTAGAGAGGCAGCCGTTCAGGAAAAAAGCCCACATTAGGACCCTCAGGTGATATTTCTGAGCTGGTGATTGCTCTGTTGTGAGGACGGAGAGCTGAGTGTGGGCGAGCCGATCGGCAGGGGAGGCCAATTAGCCGGCCAATTAAAATGGCAGTCCTCCAGGAAGGAGCAGGAAGTCCTTCAGAAGTTTCCAGCAGGGCACGAGTTTGGTTTCTCACCGAGAGTCTCTCTGCAGTTTACTCAATAAACCATGCTGCTGTAGTTTGATGACGTCAATATTATTACCCACAATGCTTGAGTCAACCCCCCCCCCCCCCAATATGCTCAAACCAGATAATGGGTTCGTATTGTTACATGTAAGAGGAAGGGATGTGTTGTAATGCAGCAGCAGCAGAGTATCAATAACAATGCTGCTGTTTATACCCACAATGCATCATTAATGCAGCTCCCCATTATATCTCATGCTGCTGCAGTGTGTGTGTGTGTGTGTGTGTGTGTGTGCTTATTGTCACTCAGTATTTCTCCTTGTGGCTTTACTTTCAGTCAGTAAAAACAGGTGATTTCTAACGGAGTACAGCGTGAAATATTTAAAAAGCCATTTAATAAAGTGTTTTATTTAGTGTCATAAGGAAGTGAAACGGTTGGGTTAAAATGACTTGGCACATAATGTAACACTTAGAGTCCCCATTATGCTTTTTTAAATGGGTTTTCCCTTTCCTGTACTGGTTTTAGTGCATGTAAATGGTCTGCAAAGGCTAAAATCCGTGTGTTCCCTCCAGAGTGACTTTGTCATTGCGGCATCTCTATGTAACACTCAGGCTTCTATTGGCTAGCTCTCAGACACTTTTTACATGATAGGCTAAGGGGCGGGACATCTCTAAGGTGACCAATCACAGCAGAGCCGGCCATTTCTGTTTCCTTGAAGAAGCTCTCCAGGCCAGCAGGTGCCAACAAAGTTCATAATTCTTAGTTAGCTTACTTTTCCTTTGAGTAGTAGCAGCTTTAAAACTTATTCTAGCCCCCAACTCGTTCTTGAGTTCTTGTCTAATGGAAGATCTCCAAAGTAATCAGTAATGCTGCCATCAGAGAAACAGGACCCCTTCTAGGTCTCTGCAAAGTAAAAACCCAGTTAACCCAGCATCAGACGCTCCGACGTGTTCTTTGTGCTGGAAATAAACTTCCTCTCTGATGGTTAGTGATAGTGTCGGCTCCCGGACAGGTTTGTATTTACAGTACGCGACCACCGGTCGCGCTGACTGACATTTGTGTTGCTGTCAGGCTCTTCGTCCTCGTCCATCTTCCTCCTCCTCCTGTGAATCCTGATGAGGCGTCCGGCGGCGCCTGGCCCGACACGCCGGCCTCTGCCTGAAGTGAAATCAATCAGCCCTTCAATCTCTCTCTAAAGGACCATTATCCAGCCCTCCCCCAGAGGGCCTGTCTGCTGCAGGATCTATGACCTGATCCGCCTCACTGATTCACACTCGCTAAACTCCACTCTGACAAGAAACCTAACATCAGGAAGGTCAAGATTTAAGGTCCACACTCCATCTGTTTAAATCTCAACAAATAAACTGCAAGATGTCCGGCAGCGCAACTGAAAAAAATCTTAAAATGGGACGTCATATTTGTATTTTGTCCCTCTCCTGCTTTAATGTTCACAAAGCTCTTTGTTTTTCTCATACTGCCTGTGCTGCAGCTCCTCTTTTCACCCTCTGTTTGAAACCAGAGCCCAGTCTGCTCTGATTGGTTAGCTGGCCGGCTCTGTTGTGATTGGTCAACCACTTAGAGATGTCCCGCCCCTTACCCTATCACGTACAAAATGTAGGAGTATTAGCCAATAGAAGCGGAAGTGTTCCATAGTGTTGTGAATATGTTCCAGAAGTAAACAAAAGGACACAGGGATTCTAGCCTTTGCAGACCATTGACATACACTAAAACCGATATCACACACTACAGGAAAAGGAAAACCTAAGAAATTAAACCTTCCCTTTGGCTGGAAAATTAAGTCCAACTATTTATAAAGTGCAGCACATTTGATGAAAGTTGAAACACGATGTACTGTTTGTAAAGTGGTTGGTTCAGCTTTGTTGCTCCCTAATTTCCTTCTCCTATAATCACGTTTACAGCCAGATTTTATTTTTCTGTGTAAATACAATATTGTGAAACTTGTCAAGGCTGCCAACTTTTCATTTTGGTTTACAGTCAGAATAACATTGTCAGGGTCATCCCGAACCGGAGGTACATTTCAGCCAACCTGTTCAGGAAATCCACTCTTTAAAAGATTAAAAATATTCAATTCATTACAATAGTATTTGAGCTTACTTTCCTCCTGCAGGAATGAGCAATGCAACTGCTTTAAATTTAGATATTCATGGAAACATTTTGAGCAGAAAGCCATTGCACTTCTCAGCAAACCAAATGCTATTATTTCAAACCTAAAAAGTTATTACTGTAATGCAAGTGTCAGTACCATGAATGCCCTGTTGATTTCTTTAGGTGACTTTAGAGGGACGTTTCAGGTTCAAACCTCCATTTTCTTGCTTTCTTCTAGACATGCTAAGTGCTTTATTGTTCAGAAACACAATATGTTTTCTCATACCGTCTGTCTGAACACAACTGTATTCACTCTTTGATCTGAGCCAAACTCAAATGTGCAAAGAGTCTTGCAAGTACATAAGCTTTAATAAGGACAAACCTTTCCAAGGGCTACTTGTATACGTGTGTTGTTTATTGGACAAAGGAACAGAAGCAAAGGTCAGATGGGGGGTTTGATATAGGAGGAGAAACCAATCAGAAAGACTTGATGAAGCCCATGTTTTCTGATCTATGCAGCCCAGACTGTGTCCTCTTTTAAGTACGTATAATATGACATCTGTGTCCGTGTCTCCACAGATTCCTCAGATCAGCTACGCCTCCACGGCTCCGGAGCTCAGCGACAACACCCGCTACGACTTCTTCTCCCGCGTCGTTCCGCCGGACTCGTACCAGGCGCAGGCCATGCTGGACATCGTCACGGCGCTGGGCTGGAACTACGTGTCCACGCTCGCCTCCGAGGGAAACTACGGCGAGAGCGGCGTGGAGGCCTTCGTCCAGATCTCCAGAGAGTCAGGTAGGAAAAAAAAACAGGCCGGTGTTTGTTGTACTTTGGTAAACACACATTTTTTGTAGGCGGACCCGGATGTTGGCATTGAAGGGGTTCCCTCGAGAAAAGCCAATTGCATTTAGGAATACTGCAGAAAGTGAAAGCAAACACACATTTGTGATACTTTCAGCAGTACAATCTCCACATATTGAAAGTACTTTTATAGTAGAGCTAATGCAATCCAGAGAACTATAAGGCTGACATAAGGCTATAGAGGAGCAACGTCAGTCTGGCATGACTTAGCGTCACCACCGCTAAGCTAAAGGCGGCTAATGTTGAGCTATAAAGGAACTACAGCACGGTCACATGACTTGACGTCCCCACCGCTAAGCTAAAGGTGGCTAATGTTGGGCTATAAAGGAACTACAGCACGGTCACATGACTTCACGTCCCCACCGCTAAGCTAAAGGAGGCTAATGTTGGGCTATAAAGGAACTACAGTACGGTCACATGACTTCACGTCCCCACCGCTAAGCTAAAGGAGGCTAATGTCGGGCTATAAAGGAACTACAGCACGGTCACATGACTTCAGGTCACCACCGCTAAGCTAAAGGCGGCTAATGTTGGGCTATAAAGGAACTACAGCACGGTCACATGACTTCACGTCACCACCGCTAAGCTAAAGGCGGCTAATGTTGGGCTATAAAGAAACTACAGTACGGTCACATGACTTCACGTCACCACCGCTAAGCTAAAGGAGGCTAATGTTGGGCTATAAAGGAACTACATCACGGTCACATGACTTCAGGTCACCACCGCTAAGCTAAAGGCGGCTAATGTTGGGCTATAAAGGAACTACAGCACGGTCACATGACTTCACGTCCCCACCGCTAAGCTAAAGGCGGCTAATGTTGGGCTATAAAGGAACTACAGCACGGTCACATGACTTCACGTCCCCACCGCTAAGCTAAAGGCGGCTAATGTTGGGCTATAAAGGAACTACAGCACGGTCACATGGCTTCACGTCCCCACCGCTAAGCTAAAGGCAGCTAATGTTGGCTATAAAGGAACTACATCACGGTCACAGGACTTCAGGTCACCACCGCTAAGCTAAAGGCGGCTGATGTTGGCCGTGATGACGTTTAGTCTCACTCAGATTCTTGTTAGCAACTGCAATTTTTCAATTCACCGGTGGGGTATTTATTAACGTTTTTAATGCCGTAGAACAAAGTCTCTTCAGCTTGTGTTAACCTCAGACCTTACTTCAGGCATGTAACCGAAAAACCCTAAAAAAAGGCTAAAATGCTGACTCATTTCCGGGTTCAGGACTCATTCCTGCACCACTGTGATGGAGGACAGGATGAACACACACTGAGATGTTTCAGCTGCCTGTCGTTTCCCTCGCTCCTGTCTCGTCTTGTTGGGAATACGAGGGGAGAGGTCGTGTAATTTACTCTTGATGTAATTACATTCTGCCGTTGATTAAATGTTATCGCACCCAGACGAGCTCTGACATTAATTAGATTGTAAAGGGGTTTGTTTAAATCCATCAGCGGTAACATGTAGGTGTGTGTTGGGTTCAGGGTCTTCCTCTTCAGTTTGATCACTTTGATGCACTACAAGATAATGAGGAGTACATGATGTATCTGAGGGGAGACTTTGGTTCTGTTTATGCCTTCTTCGCGATTCCTCTCTGAATGTTTTTATCAAACTTCTTATAATTAATAATATCCAGTGTGGTTTGTTTTGTGCAAATCAGGGTTAGGGTTAGGGTCAGGAAAACCCGAATCCGGACCAAATGTCAATGTCCATGGACCACTAGTTCATTCTTAGGCTGTTAGCATCCCTTTGAAGTCCAGCTTCTTTTAAATTTAGCAGATAATTGTTTGATTTTCTTCCTTTTTTCAAAGTTTCTGTTACTAACGGCAGCCATATTGTTTTGACTTTTTGTTACAGACTGAAAAGTGGTGGGTTCAGGAGGGAAATTGACAGCAGTGCATACCCTCTTTGAATTTAATTAGTCAAAAATATTATTGTAACCATCCCAGATGTAGCTTAGAGTCATTGCTGCATTGAAGATAACTAGATAGCCCCCTGCATAATCTCAGCAATAATGAGAAAATGCACAAGCTACCCTTACTCACCTTGACGTTACTGGGAAAATATTGAATTTAAGAAGAAGAGGATGACTTTATTAATCCTCAAGAGGAAAATTCAGTTTCCTAACTCTGTTATTGTACAAAACAGTACAAATACACACATGCATCTGATCTTTACACAACAGGTCTGAAAACGACATGCATTTTTTTTAAGGAGAGGTTTCAGAGCGTTGGTGTTGCAGTTTTTTGCAGCGCCAGAGATTCGGGGGTTGAACCGGTAACCTTACTGTTCCCAAGCCAAGTCCCTACAGACCCAGCTGTGACATTAGGGGGCTTCATGTGTCTCTTTTGTAAAAGCAATGCCTACAAATTGTAGGTACAGCTCAGGTGTCTGTTCAGATTAAGAAGCTTTCTGTTTATCAATCTTGATTAATACCAGTTTTATTTGTAATGAATTTAAGGGTTAGGGTTAGTTTCCTAAATAGTGCTTTTACTTTTGGTTCTTCTGCAGATTTAGCTGACAATAGATTTACTTCAGTAAGGCTTTGAATGCAGGACTTTCACTCAAGCGACATATCTGAATACTTCTCCCAACGCTGGCCAGCAGTTGTGTTTCCTTGCAGATGTTTCACAATGAATAATATTCAGTGTCTGTAAGGAAATGCATTTAAATCCAGACAGCATGCGGAACAGTTGAATGTATTATTCATATCTGAACTCTAATGAGCATCATGTGGCAGCTCATGTTTCCTCTTTTAAACCGCGCTGAATTAGTTTATTATGACAGCAAACACCCGTTTCTCTGCTGTGCCTTTTTTTTTTTTACGGTGTGAATGAATTCAAAAAAAAGGACACAAAATAATTTCCTGCCTGCCACGCTCTGTGGTTCTCTCCGTCAGGGGTTTATAACCCCCCCCAGCCCCCGCTGTAACAACGTACACTGCTGTAATGTGTGTGTGTGTAAATGGCAGCAACTGCAGTAATCATGAAGAATGGCTGCAATCGAGGCGGCGTTTAAAAAGCTTCAGATTAATAACGGGACGATGTGCACCGAGCAGCTGGGGCTCCTCTGTGGGATCAATGAGCTTTCATCTTTACTGCTGTTGCTTTTGCCTCTGCACACACACACACACACACACACACACACACACACACACACACACACACACACACACACACACACACACACACACACACACACACACACACACACACACACACACACAGCTTCATTAGCAGCCCTGAATATGTATTTATATCAAGAGCAATGAGGTGCGATGGAGGCTGCACAGCTGATGGAGGTAATATTCCCCATGATCACAGGGTGTATTGATTAAACCTGATGGCCTCTAATGAGGAGGTTGTGGGAAAGCACTTCTTCTTCGAATATGCTTTTGTTTTGATTGAATCTTTTTCTCCATGGAAAAAAATAACTGAGAAAGTGTTTAAGCTCCCGGTGTGAAAAGCCCCGTTGTGTTGGTAATAATTGGCCTCATAAAGGTTGTTTTTTTATCACACTCTTAAAACAGTACAGAGAGGAATACACACAGATGGATAAAGGGGCATTTTTTTTTACCTCAAAGTGTGTTAACAGGTGTTGTATGGCATTAAGCGAAATATCCTCACAACTGCTGCAAAGTGGAACAAATACACACTATACATAAATTAGCTCTTGGCTTTGCTTCAGCATTCAGGAAGAAACCGGTCACATTTAAGCAGTTTATTGATGATTTTGTTGTGGATTTGCTGTGAAAAATAGGAGAAACTTAGCTGATTATCAAAAGCAACTTACAGTAAGTCTAGGATGAATCGAATTGAAGAAGATACTGCGATAGTTGGGAATGACGCGGCTGATAGGCGGCTAGGAAAGGATTTACCTTAAGTCTATTAGCTGTAATTCCTCGTGTAAGTGACCCATGCCAGCTTCAGCAGGAAACACGTTGATGGTAGGAAAAAGTTATTGAACTAAATGATTATATCAACAGTAAAGATGACTCCTACAGTCTCAGTGCTACAACCTTGTTTTTCTTGGTGTTGTTTCTCTGTAACGGGTTTGATTTTGTAGGTGGCTGTTTCCACCAGTCCGTGCTGTTCTGTTCTGTGCCGGTCCAGCTGGCAGGACGACAGCAGAGTCATTGTCTTTGTTGGCAGGCAGAAGCTGTGGCCGATTAAAGGAGCATTTTACATAATATCACTGCAACAGAAGCCTCCCTCCTCTTTCATCCCCTGGAAGTTCCCCGATCACACTTCACTTCTCTAAGAAATATCTAAACGTCCCTTAAATAATCATTTCCTCAGCTCGGTAATCCTATTAGCGGTAGATTAAATATAGTTTTGTCCGATGGCCTTTGATGTCTTTGAACTCTCCGTGCCATCAGCTGCTGCAGGGTTTTCCCTCTGAAGCATGAATTAGAGGACCTCCTGCACGCTCAGCTGAGCCTCCGTCAGCGCCTCACAAACCTTCAGCTGCTGGTTTATTTCATAGCAGTGAATACAGACAGCGGATGGAGAAAGAGGAAATGTCGCACCTGCTTCACTGGAAACCTTTTCCTGCCCTTGTGAGTTCTCCACATATGGGACCCTTTCTGTTTCCATTTACAGTATATGGGCCGCAGTTGTGACCCTGTGAGCAAAACTGGTGAAACCCATTGGTTAGTGTTAATTCAGATAATAGAGAGGTGAAGGGATGACGCTTTTATTGTAGGAATAGCATCTAGGGTAACCCTCGACTAAAAGCCAATGGCATTTTACCATTGAATTTTTTAATATTGCATAAAAAAGGTGCATGTTTCGTTCATCAGGATAATCTCCACATATTAACACCACTTTATGAAGTAAAAAGCTCATGTTGGGCTATAAAGGAACTACAGCACGGTCACATGACTTCACGTCACCACCGCTAAGCTAAAGGCGGCTAATGTTGGGCTATAAAGGAACTACAGCACGGTCACATGACTTCACGTCACCACCGCTAAGCTAAAGGAGGCTAATGTTGGGCTATAAAGGAACTACAGCACGGTCACATGACTTCACGTCACCACCACTAAGCTAAAGGCGGCTAATGTTGGGCTATAAAGGAACTACAGCACGGTCACATGACTTCACGTCACCACCACTAAGCTAAAGGCGGCTAATGTTGGGCTATAAAGGAACTACAGCACGGTCACATGACTTCACGTCTCCACCGCTAAGCTAAAGGAGGCTAATGTTGGGCTATAAAGGAACTACAGCACGGTCACATGACTTCACCTCACCACCGCTAAGCTAAAGGAGGCTAATGTTGGGCTATAAAGGAACTACAGCACGGTCACATGACTTCACCTCACCACCGCTAAACTAAAAGCGGCTAGTATTGGGCTATAAAGGACCCAAAGTCATGAAGTTTCATCCTCTTGGAACCACGAATGTCTTCACTAACATTTGGTGCAATTAATTCAATAGCTGTTGGGATATTTCCAATCAGAATCCCAGCAGTAGACCAATCGACCCCCATTGGCGACTGTAGAACTTTGCTGCAAGAATGGCTAAAAACTAGCACAACATTTTGACTCTTACATGATCATTTGACCCTTTTAGGACTTCATCTACTATCTGATTAGGATGTTAGTTTGTTTAAACACGACACGGACAGTGATTATTAAGCCGTTTGGATACCTGGCTTTGTTGAAATGCACCGCTGAGCATTGAACAAGATGGTGTGGTAGACCGATTTGTGCATGAAGGTGGGTAACAAATGGAAACGAAAATATATACAAATGTTGAACACAAGTATAAAACAAACATTTATGCAGAATTCTCCAAACATCACCTGTGAATCTGTGCTTCCAGTCTTAAAATAAACATGAGGAAACACCTCCTTCCGGAAAATCCTCCGTCTCAACTGTCGACTGCAGAAAATCTCTAACTTAATTTCCACCTTCTCACTTTGTAAAGTCAGGAAACGTTGCGAGGGAGAACAGCAGGAACCACAGTCGAGGAAAATGGCTTCAGGACACATTCAGGGTCCTGCTGTCAGCTCGCTCTAAAAAAGAAAAACACTTCAACTGATGTCTTTTTCTGTCGGCGCCTGGATCACGCTGTGCAGACTCAGCTCGCAGGTTCCTGTTCTGAGTCAGGAGGAGGGGCTGCTGAAATGAGAGTGGGACGAATTGGATGAATTGCTTTGGAATCTCTGCGGATCTACAGCCTGTTTTATTCTTATTAACGTGGGTTCGTTTGGAGGTCGTATTTAGGTCTTCAGCGTGGTTTCCTTGTGTCTCCTAGAAGTAACATTCCCATGCAATGAAGCTCTATTGTCTGACAGATTCTGTCCCGGGCTACATTTGTTTTTGACGTATTACAAAATACCCTTTAATCAAAGTATGTGAAGGTCTACTTCTGGGGCTGATTCGTTTAACACTGGACTTTTATGAAATACAAACGGAGGATGAAGGAAATCCTCTTTGTTTGTCACACACTTGAACATAACACAGTGAAATTTGACCTCTTCATTTAACCCATCCTAGAACTAGAAGCAGTGGGCAGCTACTCTATTACTTTGGCCTATTGTGGGACTTGCACCGGCGACCCTCTGGCTCCCAAACTATAACCCAAACTATTGGAGCAAGGGTCATTTATGTAAATGTTATCAGGGATAACATTTACATAAATCAGTTGGTATTCCATCAGCATTAAAAACAGTGACAGATATTCTGGGATGATACATTTACAATACGAGACATTTTGTATGACTTTCTTTGACCAAATTGTATTCAGTCTCTCTCCAACGCACATCATGGAGGATCGTGTTTAAGGATTTGTTTTTTGAGTGTGCTGACGTGCTTGCCATTGGGAGCAAATTTGGATTTGTTTTTTGTCTGGACACATTGATCCCAACCCCCTGCAGGTATCATGACAAAGTAATGACTTTTTTCCGAAGCAACTTGCAATGAGTCACTGACGATGCTAATCTGAGTAGATTGTGCGAGTAATGATGCTCGACAAAGGTGAAATAGATTGCCGTGAGTGTTTGCAGAAGATGCTAAGGGAAGAAGGAGATAGGAAAAGAATGTTTTATTTCTGAGAGTAAAAAAAGAAGCTGCTAGGCTTTCTGCAGATTCTCCGTCGAACCGAGAGATTCCCCTCCAGGAGAACCGGGATCCTCCTGTTCTCACAGCGGGATCTCCCGCGGGCTGACTCCTGTTTGAACTCCTATCTGACTGAGCCGACACCCTCCACCTCCGAGGCTAAATCCAGCACCTGTTCATTATGCGTTCTGCACCGGCGTCTCTCGGCTGATAGCGAGGCTCATCTGAGGGGTTTCAGTAAAGAGTTTGTTTGTTTGTTTCGAGTGTTGTTTGTTGTCATCTTGAGGCATTACAGTTACCAGGGCTTTATAACGAGAGGAGCTCTGAGAGGAGTTCAGTTTGAGACCTGGAATCAGAAGAACTTCAGAACAATGAAGGAGTTACATTCAACACGTCAACGGTTATACAATCTTCCTGAAGAGTTCCTTAAAGGGGAAAAAATCACACCGGGATTCAGCACAAACTCTCAAGAAACATGACTTCTGCTCCTTTCCAGGTGTATGTCAGTATGTAGAGTCTCTACTTTAAAGAGTCCTCTCCTGCTGATGTTCAGGTGTATATCAGTGTGTAGCGTCTCTACTTTAAAGAGTCCTCTCCTGCTGATGTTCAGGTGTATATCAGTATGTAGTGTCTCTACTTTAAAGAGTCCTCTCCTGCTGATGTTCATGTGTATATCAGTATGTAGTGTCTCTACTTTAAAGAGTCCTCTCCTGCTGATGTTCAGGTGTATATCAGTATGTAGTGTCTCTACTTTAAAGAGTCCTCTGCTGCTGATGTTCAGGTGTATATCAGTATGTAGCGTCTCTACTTTAAAGAGTCCTCTCCTGCTGATGTTCAGGTGTATATCAGTATGTAGAGTCTCTACTTTAAAGAGTCCTCTCCTGCTGATGTTCAGGTGTATATCAGTATGTAGTGTCTCTACTTTAAAGAGTCCTCTCCTGCTGATGTTCAGGTGTATATCAGTATGTAGAGTCTCTACTTTAAAGAGTCCTCTCCTGCTGATGTTCAGGTGTATATCAGTATGTAGAGTCTCTACTTTAAAGAGTCGTCTCCTGCTGATGTTCAGGTGTATATCAGTATGTAGAGTCTCTACTTTAAAGAGTCCTCTCCTGCTGATGTTCAGGTGTATTTCAGTATGTAGCGTCTCTACTTTAAAGAGTCCTCTCCTGCTGATGTTCAGGTGTATATCAGTATGTAGTGTCTCTTTATGTTTCTCATACTGCCTGTGCTGCAGCTCCTCTTTTCACCCTCTGTCTGAAACCAGAGCCCAGTCTGCTCTGATTGGTCAGCTGGCCGGCTCTGTTGTCATTGGTCAACAGCTTAGCCTATCACAAACGATGTGTTGGAGCGCTAGCCAATGGAATCGCTAGTGTGAGAGAAACTCCCTCTGTAGGGACCACAGGGATTTTAGCCTTAGCAGACCATTAACATGCATCAGAACCTATACAACACACTACAGGGCCTCTTATTGGACGTTAATGTAACGTTGTCTTTGAGGAAAATGGCTTGGACTATTATTTCCAGAACCAGGGAAACCGAAACAGCTGTTATTCCTGTGTTCATCACCAATAAACTGATAGCTAAAGGATTAAAGACGTCTGGATTTGTAATATTGAAAGCTTAAGAAATGAGGGACGATTATAATAATTGAGGAAAGTAATATAAAGAAAAGAGATTTGTAGATTTACAGAGGTGTTTATTATCATTTCTTACCCTGTGGAGTCCGTCTGCTCATCTGTAAAAACACATGTTTTATTGAGAGCGACAAACATGTCTTAATTAGTATATCATGTCGACAGAAGCTGGGTAATGGAGTTGAAAGTGCTGATGTGAAGCTTTCACACAGAATCTCATTCATGTCTGTGAGAACATAACATGTTGTACAGACTGTAGGTTATTTATATGTTCAGTGATTTACATACAAAGACCTAAAATGAAAATGGCACGAAAACAATTTGGAAGAAAATCGCTGTACGTGTAAATAATCAGAAATCTGCTATATTTGTTGTAGTATTTGCACAAATACAATCCTGAACTGTATTATAATCACATTTTAAAGGATTAATACTGTAGATTTGTACATTTTCTGTAAGTTCCTGTGTAGTTTTTCTTGTGTTTGTGGCTGCTTTATACTTTAAATGACAAATAAATACGTCTGACTTAAGGCTATTTAAAGGTATTGTAGACAGAGGTATATTTATTATGCCTCTTTAAGAGCTATTTCACACCAAGGCTCTGTTTGTTATGAACACAGTCATAAGTCCTTGAATCTGAACAAAGCAAATGGACGGCAAAGTTCGAGACACGGCAACACTTCTTGTGGTTTTTCATACCATTCTCTTTCATTGCTGCATATTAGGACTGCGTTATCAAAAATCCAAGGACAAAACAAGAGCTCAAGTAGATTTGTACCCTTATCATCCCCTGTTCATTTTCATAGATGAAAGCTAAATTCTAGATGTTTTGTTCATTTGTATTTACCTTAATTATTATAAACTACTGAAATATAGTTTTCTTATTCATCTAAATTTCAGAAGTTTTTTATTTTTATTATTTATCTTTATTATTTATCATTATTGTAATTATTTTAGTATTTATTATTATTATATTTCTGGTATTTGTTTTTTTTATTATTTATCTTTATTTTGTATTTATTTTTATTATTTATCTTTATTTTGTATTTATTTTTTATCATTATTGTAATTATTTTAGTATTTATTATTATTATTATTATTAGTATTATTATTATATTTCTGGTATTTGTTTTTTTAAATTATTTATCTTTATTATTTATCTTTATTATTTATCTTTATTTTGTATTTATTTTTTTGTAATTATTTTAGTATTTATTATTATTATTATTATTAGTATTATTATTATTATATTTCTGGTATTTGTTTTTTTATTATTTATAAATGTATATATTAATATTTTTATAGACAAAATAATTATAATCAAATACTGTATTTTTTCTGTCATTTTTTACTTCCTCATGTTATGTCTTAAAATAGTCCTGTCAAGAAGTCACATCATGTCTCAGTAAATAGAAGCGATGCAGGGAACAGCTGACGGTCGTCATTTTTCTACCTTCTCTTCGACTGAGACTCAACGTTTGATGTTTTAATAAAGACAAACTGTCTCCGGAAAGACTTATTTTCTCCTTCTTTAAAACTCTGCGGCGGATATACCTCTCATTCAAACACTCAAATATCGCTGTGTGTGTGTGTGTGTGTCTTTGTGTGTGTGCAGCAGATTAAATGGAGGATGTGATGGTGTTGTATTTTCGCTGACGTTCTGTCGGATCAGTCGCTGTGTGGAAAAACTCTCCCGTCTTTTTTTCTTCCGCAGGAGTGTGAAAGCCTGCGGGAGATAATCTGCTTTTCTTTCTCTCCTTTCTCTCGGCTGCTCATCCTCTTCCATCTTCCTTTCTGTACATCGTTATCCCTTAAACTCTTTCTTTTCTTCCTCCTATAAGACACAAATACTTTCCGTCTGGCCTCACCTGTCTCTGGTTCTCATATTTGGCTGTTGCATATCTTTTCCTTCCACTTCCACTGCATGCAGTCTGAGGAGTGGATGAATATTTCATGGCGAGGGATCCCTGCACGTTTCCCCCCTCGAGAAACGAGTTACCAAGAGCCAAATGAATCATCTGCAGTCAGCTCACCTTTTCACTCCAACAAAAACACTCACCTTCCATTAGTGACGGCCAATCGAAACAGTGGTTAAGAGAGGAGAACGCCTGTAATTTGGGAGGTTTGTCTCAAGAGTCCAAACTGCATTCAGAAAGAGACAGAAGAATAACGTTAAGATCAAACAGAACCAAAAACAGGATGAATTTATTTATGCGAAAGTCTGCGTCTCCGGGGGACACAACTGTCCCCTAGTGAACCCAAAAGTCAAAATTCAATAATGTCTCAAATCCAAACCATCATCCTGCAGTAAACCTAACCAAACCCTCCATCGCCAGAGACCTTAACCTGCATTTGAATTTGATTTACTGCAAGTGAAGACCGGTGCAAACACAGTGCAGCGGCTCAGAACATTTCCATTAGAATAAACACAAAATAAAGTAAAAGTATATAAACGCAAATGTGCAAAAACACATGCCAATTGAGTAAAAGTAGAAGTACTCAGGTCTTGTACTTGAGTAAAGTAGAAGTACTCAGGTCTTGTACTTGAGTAAAAGTAGAAGTACTCAGATCTTGTACTTGAGTAAAGTAGAAGTACTCAGGTCTTGTACTTGAGTAAAAGTAGAAGTACTCAGATCTTGTACTTGAGTAAAGTAGAAGTACTCAGATCTTGTTCTTGAGTAAAGTAGAAGTACTCAGATCTTGTTCTTGAGTAAAGTAGAAGTACTCAGGTCTTGTACTTGAGTAAAAGTAGAAGTACTCAGGTCTTGTACTTGAGTAAAGTAGAAGTACTCAGATCTTGTACTTGAGTAAAGTAGAAGTACTCAGATCTTGTACTTGAGTAAAGTAGAAGTACTCAGATCTTGTACTTGAGTAAAAGTAGAAGTACTCAGGTCTTGTACTTGAGTAAAGTAGAAGTACTCAGGTCTTGTACTTGAGTAAAGTAGAAGTACTCAGGTATTGTACTTGAGTAAAGTAGAAGTACTCAGGTATTGTACTTGAGTAAAGTAGAAGTACTCAGGTCTTGTACTTGAGTAAAAGTAGAAGTACTCAGATCTTGTACTTGAGTAAAGTAGAAGTACTCAGATCTTGTACTTGAGTAAAGTAGAAGTACTCAGGTCTTGTACTTGAGTAAAAGTAGAAGTACTCAGATCTTGTACTTGAGTAAAGTAGAAGTACTCAGATCTTGTTCTTGAGTAAAGTAGAAGTACTCAGATCTTGTACTTGAGTAAAGTAGAAGTACTCAGGTCTTGTACTTGAGTAAAAGTAGAAGTACTCAGATCTTGTACTTGAGTAAAGTAGAAGTACTCAGGTCTTGTACTTGAGTAAAGTAGAAGTACTCAGATCTTGTACTTGAGTAAAGTAGAAGTACTCAGGTCTTGTACTTGAGTAAAGTAGAAGTACTCAGATCTTGTACTTGAGTAAAGTAGAAGTACTCAGGTCTTGTACTTGAGTAAAGTAGAAGTACTCAGATCTTGTACTTGAGTAAAGTAGAAGTACTCAGATCTTGTACTTGAGTAAAGTAGAAGTACTCAGGTCTTGTACTTGAGTAAAGTAGAAGTACTCAGATCTTGTACTTGAGTAAAGTAGAAGTACTCAGATCTTGTACTTGAGTAAAGTAGAAGTACTCAGGTCTTGTACTTGAGTAAAGTAGAAGTACTCAGATCTTGTTCTTGAGTAAAGTAGAAGTACTCAGATCTTGTTCTTGAGTAAAGTAGAAGTAGTCAGATCTTGTACTTGAGTAAAGTAGAAGTACTCAGGTCTTGTACTTGAGTAAACGTAGAAGTACTCAGGTCTTGTACTTGAGTAAAGTAGAAGTACTCAGGTCTTGTACTTGAGTAAAGTAGAAGTACTCAGGTCTTGTTCTTGAGTAAAGTAGAAGTACTCAGGTCTTGTACTTGAGTAAAGTAGAAGTACTCAGATCTTGTACTTGAGTAAAGTAGAAGTACTCAGATCTTGTTCTTGAGTAAAGTAGAAGTACTCAGATCTTGTACTTGAGTAAAGTAGAAGTACTCAGGTCTTGTTCTTGAGTAAAGTAGAAGTACTCAGGTCTTGTACTTGAGTAAAGTAGAAGTACTCAGGTCTTGTACTTGAGTAAAGTAGAAGTACTCAGGTCTTGTACTTGAGTAAAGTAGAAGTACCAGAGTGTAGGAATACTCTGTCACAGTAAAAGTATTCTAAATGTTCCTCCAGTGAAAGTAGAAAGTACTCTCCTCTAAATGTACTTAAAGTAGCGACAGTAAAAGTAGTCATTGTCTGATTGGTCCATTTCAGAATAATATCTCTGATATGTTTTATAATGATTGATCATTAAAGTGTTCTCAGAGCTGGTAAAGGTGCAGCTAGTTTGAATGGCTTTGTATACTGCAGGGTAGCTGCTGGATTTACTGCAGGTGAACTACAGTCTGATTTAAGGGAGATTATATTTACCATCATTCATCCTAATCTGCCTAGCAACTAAAGCTGTTAAATAAATGTAGTAGCTGTCCATCAGTTTTAGTGTCCCCTGGTTTCCGTTGTGTTTTGCATAAATATGTGCATAGGGAAACTTGAAGGGAGTTGTCCTGGTGGTCGATGGAGATGCCGTGAGCTCGCCTGAGGGCATTAAGAGACTCCAGACAACATTACCAACATACTGCAAGAGACACAGAGTGGTTCCTGGCAATGATGGGCTAAATCACTACTGGTTCTCTTATGGTTAACGCTATGAAGCTATGAATGAAATGGAAGTTCATTTATATGTAAAAGTCCTTAACTTTAGCTTTAATGTGGTTGCTCAGGTCTGTCTGCTTCAGCTTTGGGATGATGACATGCTTTCCCTTCTCTGTGGTTTGGAGTTTAATTTCACTCTGAAGCTTTGAGTATTGGAGCTATGTGAATGAGTGATTATGGATACAAAAATACTCCTTTACAATTCAAGCTTTTCTGGCTGGTGTTCCAGTGATAAGCTTTTATTGTGAATACTTTTTTTGCTAAATACAAATGCACACAAATATGGATGCAAACACCCTCAATGTCTGACTCAAACTCAGTCTTTTTAGCTTGACTTTAGCATCTAAATGTGGGGGAATAATCACTCGCAATCATCTTCAGCCTAAACCCTGGTGTCGGGTTAAAGAGACAAACGTGAAACAAGGATCTTATTGTCTTTCTTTCTGTATCCGAGTCCTCAGAGCGAGGAAGGAGGCGCTGCTTGCACTGAATACTTCATCAGCTGCAGGAAACCCAGAGTGCTCCAATTATCCCGAGCTCGTTAACAAGGGCGGGCACGCACTGAGAGACACACATGGGAACAAACGTTTCTTTTGTTGGTCGAGTTCTGTTCAGAGAATGTGCTCGGTGACCGTTTGGCATTACTGTTTGCATGTTATTACATTTGGAGTTGGGTAAAGTGCTAATGAGCTATACGCTAGCAGTTTCCCTTTGCTTTTAGTCTTTGTGCTAAGCTAGGCTAGACACGACCTGGATCTATCTCTATACTGGAGGCACGCTGTTGGAAATATAACCATCTGAATCATTTGAACTGTGGTTTTCTTGTTAGCTTAGCTTCTTGAAACATTAGCTAAGGTTGTTAGCATTCTGTTATAAGGATTTGAAGACAATATGTCCAGGATAGGGGCTCAAAAATCAACATGCCTCAATTTAAGGTCGGCAAATGTTGAAATCCCTTTTGCTAAGTGCTGCAGGTTGTCTTTTTTTGGTTTACTTTGGTTGAGCTAAGCTAGTTGTTACCTGTGCTTAGGCTAAACGAATCAAGATGATCCAAAGAAACAGAAAGACTTTACCAAATATCCTCTTTAGCTGTTTTGGGGTTTTGATTGTCTGAGTCTGGCTTTTTAAGGATAGCAGATGTGTTTTAGATACGCTTGGGCTATAAAGACGGTGCATTCAATGTTGTTTACTTTTAGTTTGATATTTAAACATTATGTCAGACCTTTTTTTGGGGGCTAATGACATTTTTATATTCTAAACTTTATCGTAGTATTTCTTTAGCTGTCATAAAGCAGCACTGTTTTTAGCTTTTTAGGGGAAGTTAATTGAAGATTTGAGCATGTTGATCAGGCATAAAGGAGGCTCGTCCTCAAAATGATGAGCTGTACCACACAAAGATGATTTTAGATTAATCAGAAGTCTTATTTTTTATACAATGCTTTGATGAAGTTAAGGACCTGGACACTTATTTTTATTGGTCAGCATATATATACACTTTTGCATGCATTTATTTAGATCCAGAGATGAACAAACGGTGGTAGCAAATCATCTTTATGTCAAATCATGTCGGGAAGAGACGAGGAGTTTTTTGTTTTGAAACAACATTTTGAACTGAGCCATGTTGGTTTTCAAAAGGCTGAATTTGATGACCAAAACACCCAAACCATTAGCTTGTTGAGCAAATAACATTAGCATTAGCGACCAAGGTAAAGAAGTATTCTCCTTAACTTTACTAAAACTAACACACAGCAAGACTTTGAATGTTTACCGTGCAGAAAAGTCTTTGAAATCCAGGACAATCTCTCAATTATGATACCCTGTTGGTGATTCACAGCGTGCACTAAAACCAGTTGTAGCTCCAGCTATCGTCCCATGCTGTGTGATGCTACATTACATTTCAATCAGCCGACGCTGTTACCCAAAACGACTGACAATAAGTGCAAAAATATAGAGAATCAAACTCAGGAAAGTGCAGATATCTTCACTTAAAGCAAGCCATACCATTGTTAGTGTGGGTGAACTTGAAAGGCCTAAGCTAATTTAGCTAACTGTTTGTCACTGATGGATGCTATTTACCTTACCCCGTCATTAATGAACGTAGAGATAAGTAACTCCTGAATTATAGAAGACTCGGTGTCAGCGCCGCGCCACGTTACAAAATCCTCCGAATAAAGGGAAAGTATTTTGGCATCATCAGCAGACAGTTTGTGTTTCAACAGAACTGAATTAATGGACGCACAGAACAACCTTGAGCAGTATCACACGGGTCCTCACTGACTCACAGTGATTAGCTGTTGCTGTGGATTTCATCACCCACTCCCACTGTAAGAGGACAAACCGCCCCACCAACCCATACTTTAGCAGCAGTGTATTGAACTGCAGGCAGAGGGTTACTAGTGTTAAGGTTGTCGTGCTGCAGGAAGCTCCAAGGCTTCAGACCGAAGGATCAAGCCTCTGGAAAAGCGATGCGAGACCGAGACTTAAATCAGAGTTTGTTTTCTTTTCATCTCACATGAAGGAGGACGACCTTAGCCTGACCCTGATCCCACGATGAAAGGACCGTGGCCTGCAAGAATTAACACAACATGGCATCAAGTAGTAGGAAAACCAGAGCACAAGCAGGATAAACATCAAGGCGCAGTGCGAGACTATTTTAACCCGGAGAAGGAAATACTAAAAAGACTTAATCGTTGAAAAGCAAACATGTTCTGATAACTGCATGACTGACAACAGCCAATGGGAGGCTAGCCCATGACCTGGATGATAACATAAACAGGTGAAACAAATGGAAAATAACCAAGAAATTAGAATATATTAGAAAACATTTCAGATGCATAGAGTATCGGTGTTAAAAACCCGATTATTTGGCATTTTAGTTTCTGTGTTTTGAACCCCAAACAGACCAAAGGCTTAATGTGCTCATTGCCCTGGATGTGCAATCTCCACTGAGGTGGAACCAATCAAAGCACCACGTAGTGTTTTGCAACCCCCCCCCAAAAAATGAGACTAGAAGAGCCTCAGTTTGAAGTGGAAATATGGTTACCCAGAAGTCAGAATAATAGACAAGTTTATTGCCAGGTTAACACATTTAACGTTTGGTGGATCGAGTGCGGTGTATACATGAAAACATGGAGGATAAATTGTAATAAAAAGACCAAAAAATAAAGAAATTATCACATTTAATTTAGATAAATATTTAAATAAATTAAAGATATACAAAAGAAATAAGTACAGTATTCAAAAATACTTGGAAATATATATATATTTTTTACATCCCCTTTATTTTACATTATGCTCAGTTAATTTCAGGGATTCCATTAAATGGTTTCTTTGTGGATGTAGTTTTTAATTCCATCCTCGACACCTGCCAAGATCCATAGATTTTTTCCAACTTGTATTAAGATTGACTGGCAATTAACTAGATTTGACACCTTTTGAAAAGCAATTTTAATATGTAAATTGGGATTGGATTTACAGCACTGGCAGTCTCATCAGCTCCTATTATTTATCTGACGGTCGCACGCAGTCGAGAGAGAATTCCGATGTCTCACAGGCAATAAATGTTGTGTTTGAATGTGTTATTAAATCTGGTTTTAGTGTCAGAATGAGTCCAAACAGATGGAAACATTAATCAAACATCATCCAGCTCCAACATCTCCCTCTGCAACCTCGTCTTATCTGTGTGTTTGTTTCATATTTCATGTTGCATAGCACCCAGGTCGCCTTTACGCCTGACTCCAGGAACCGGCGCTGGGTCTGATGGGTTCCTCCGTCACATTTCCTCCTGATTGTCGGTCAGTTAAACAGATGTTGATGCAGACATACAGCCCATCACCCCCCCCCTCCTCCTCTCCTCTCCTCCTCCTCCTCATTTGCTTCACTTCTCGTAAAATTATCCTCCAAATGAGCTCATTAGTTTGTAGGGTGCAACCTGAGGGAAAGTGAATTTTAATGGGGAAGGAAAACTTTGCTGCCTTACTTTCTATGAAGAACTTTTTCAAACAGATCCAAAGTGTGGAAGATTTATAAGATCCCTTCTCGTGTCTTTAGTTAAATGTTTGAAATTCATATAAGGACAGTCACTCTCACATCTTTAGCTTCTTTTGGACATGTTTCACGGCAGGATGAGTTTCCTGGGATTCTGGCCAAAGGGCGGAATAAAGCCAACGTTCCCAGCTCAGAGACACCGTTCAGATGTTCTAAGCCATGTTTCTTCTCGGGTCAAATGTTCATTGGTTGTGCCCAAAGCTACCTAGAGATTATTTCTGATTAACAAAGTGTATCAGGACTCTTTAGTATTTGGTGATTTGGTTGTTACGTATAACTATTACTTTCCAAGCTAAAAGCTAAATGTAGTTACACCGGAAAAATAAATCAAACCAATCGGTATCTTAAATACTGAGATTGTAAACAAACAAACAAACTCCTTATTCCAAAAGTAAACCGTATTAAAAGTAGTTATCATGACAACAGAGAGCCACAAAGTCCAAAAAGGAGGTAAATATTGAAGATTGCTTTGAGCAGTTTAGCTAGCTTCAAGAGTGTTTGACTAGCAGCTGTACACACACACATTCCTGGCTAACTAGCATGGATTCTTTATAGCTCAGCAGCTTGTCAACTAGCCATGCATCGGTTGATTTTGATCAAAACGTCAAAATCAACCGATGCTTGTATTCTACTGAAGTAAGACTCCTCAAGATGCCCTGAATTTCGCCGGAAAGACCACGTTTTTAACCAAATTACAATAAGAAACCCCAAAGATAGCGCTCACCAATCTCTTACACTGTTAGCTTGTATGAAGAGACCCTTCCTCTGTGAACAGGGATGATCCCCTCTCCCAAAATTAGCATTTTGAGGCATGGTGCTCATTTTGTGAAATGTTGGCAGACCATGCCTTCCTCTGGCGATGTTTTCAGGACTTATGACACGGTAACCAGTTCCATATGTGGGTCACTGGGTCCGGGCCAAAGCTTGAGCCAAAATGTTGGGCTAAAAAAAGACCTTTGAAATGGCAGCTTGTATTCTGAGTGAAGTTATAGTCGGAAGAAATGGACGGAGGAACTAAAGGATCCTTCAACAAACAGTGTTGAGATTTAACCTTGAAAGTCACATTTTGGGCTTTCCGTTTTCTTCTTTTTACTTGAAGTTACTACAGCCAATGTTGGATGACTAAGCTAATACTTGCATGGCTAGTAAACAATAAACTGCTGAGCTAACAATTGCAGTGGTAGTTAGCCATGAATATGTGTGTGTACAGCTGCTAGTCACACACTCTTGAAGCTAGCTAAGCTGCTCAAAGGAATCTTGAGGAAATCACAATATTTACCTCCTTTTTGGACCTTCTTGTCAGGGTTGGGGAAACAGGACCCAAGTGCAGTTAATCAAGGGGAGGCAGGTAAGGGTCCAAACAAAAAGCGAGCTTTATTCAAAAGCTGTTGACGAAACACGAAGCAAGGGGAACACAGGACTGGAACAGACACAGAACATGGACATGAACAGATTGGAAACGCCGACAACCGAACAAGAGACCAAAAGGGGAACAGAGACTAAATACACAAAGGTAATCACAAGACGAGAGAGACAGCTGGAGGGGGAGGAGAAACACAGGGGCAACAGGTGAACACAATGACACAATCAGGCACAGGAGGGAACCGCAGACAGGAAGTGAAGCTAAACATGACACAAGAGGGGAAACATTTCAAAATAAAACAGGAAACACAAAACAAGGATCATGACACTTCTGGCTCTCCGTCTTCTTAAAGATGACTACTTTTAAGACTGTTGTTCTGGTGTAATTACATATTGTAAATAACCCCTAACACTTCTGTGTCTTAATAACCTTTTTCTTTATTCCTTAAAGTCCTGACTCGGATTGTTTGAGTTGCTATTATACAAATGAAAGTCAAATTCATCATTGAAGACTATAATCTCAAGGAAGCCAGAAAGCAGCTTATTTATGTTATGTTATTTTAAGCTGGACTGAGAGCTTTGTTTGACATGCTGCCTGTTTCCTTTTTTGCTTTCAAGTCAAAGTTGTGTACGTGTTTCCCAGGAAACCTTTCAAGATTTGTGGCTGAGCGGCTCAAAGGCGAGAAATGAAAAGGGCGAGCGGGGCACATACGTCCTGTTTTCTATGTGTCACTTTGACTCAGTATTCACCGGGGGGGGGGGGGGGGGGCGGGGTGTTATACACTGATAAACACTCGCTGCCTTGGCGAACTGTTAATTAAAAGGTCGGTGTAAAAGGCTTTGCTCGAGGCTATAGCTTTAATGATATCTTGTATCACCAATAATTCCATTACACGTCGTGCCTTTGAAAGGTCCGGCCGTGTTATTCGGTCCGCCTTTCGAAGTTCAGTCACTCCCGCCGTGAGACGTTCCTCGTTAAGTTGAAACGCAAAGTCAAATTGCATTATTCCTTTCTCTTCGGTCCCGTGGCCTTCTGACGCGCTTCAGTTGATTCAACATCATTAAATCTGTGCGGCATCGAGGCTTGTGTTTGTGGGACAAAAGCAGCTCGGCTTGACAAACACATTTCTAACTCGCGTTTACACTCTGGATGTGATGTTGACTTACCTTCAGAAGAGAACATTTCAGATCCATTCATTAAAATGTGCTCATTTCCAGAGGTGGACCATCCCAAGTAAACTGACTCAAGTCAAAAAAATCCATCAATTCTTAATTTGTATATTTCTGCTGAAGAATATTTTAGAGAAAATATTTGCTTTTGAACGAACATTTCTAGCGCTCTAGATTAACGTAAAGAGGCCCTATTTTATTTTGGGGGGGTTTCTGTACCCTGTAGTGTTGTATAGGTTTTAGTGCATGTAAATGGTCTGCAAAGGCTAAAATTCCCTGGAGAGAGAGAGTTTCTGAAACGCCTCCAATGGAGTCCTTTGTTTACTTCACCCACGCTTCTATTGGCTACCTCTCCGACACATTGTACGTGATAGGCTAAGGGGCGGGACATCTCTTAGCGGTTGAACAATCACAACAGAGCCGGCCAGCTAACCAATAAGTTCTCTTTGTCAATGGATTATAAAATGTGATTTATCTTCTCTAAATGAAACTATTGTGACTAGAAACATAAACGAAGTAGCTGAACCGATTAGTTGATCGACAGAAAGTATGAATATATTCTAAAATGAGCAGATTTGCTGCTTTTAATATTCATTTACTTTCAATGTCGTCTAGTTTTTTACTATTAGTTTGAAAAAACCCCTTTTTTTTTGCAATTTTCCAAAGAACAATCAATCGATTTGATTACCACCTGTAACCCTGACCTGCAGAACGTCCATTTAGTATTGATTGAATGCATGCAATCGTTCCAAAATATCCAAAATCTATGTGGATTATATAAGCTGTTATGTAAAATGGAAAGAGCTCCGTCAAATGTTCTTGCTCAGCTCATGATTTTCTGGTAAATTGAGGTAAATGTACAACATGTCAGAAATCTCCAACAGACTGAAGGTAACTCGTGTCCGAATGAGAAAAATGTCGTCTTTCTAAATCGTATTTTATAAAGGGATGATGAATGAATGATGAGCTCCAGGTAATGACTTCCTTTATTTCCTTTTGAATATGAAGTATATGTGCAGGAACTTCCATGCAGAAGCTTACAGCCGAAAAGTTCCCCCGGAGAGCTTAAAGTAAATCCTCAGGATGTTGGAAGCGGCAGGGATTTCTTTATCTGCTTCCCAGGGAATGGGAGCACATTCCCACATTGTCACGTGTGTGTGTGTGTGTGTGTGTGTGTGTGTGTGTGTGTGTGTGTGTGTGTGTGTGTGTGTGTGTGTGTGTGTGTGTGTGTGTGTGTGTGTGTGTGTGTGCTCGTGTGCTCGCAGTATTTTGGATTTTAAATTGCACATGACAACATTTCGTGCGGGACTCTGTTAACTGATTATTTCCCACTTTGTCGCCCAAAGTTAATTTAGTGGATTTGAGCGCGGCAGGAGGAGACTCACTCGCCGATTTTCCACTTTGGTTTTTTCACACATTGGAAGTGTCTCGGCTGAAGCCAAAGCTCATTAAAACCATGCAGTGTGTGTGTCCATCTTTAGTATTTCCACTTTCATCTGCCTGAGCCTCTCACACACTCACATACAGATAAATGTGTGTATTGTCGAACACAGTCTGGCTGTAAAATATAATTGATAATCTGCAGAATCGTCCGAAATTAATCATCTTTTCTTTGCTTTGTGCATTTAGTTTTTCGCCTCTTCTGATATTTATGTATCTTAACTGGTGGCCTGCATGTTTGACGCAAACACTAAAAGTTATAACCAGAAGAAAGAGCAGTAGATTCAGCTTCTGCACTTCCTGCATGTCCTTAAAACACAGTTCCTTTTGCACATCTCTCATATCCAAATACCTATGTATGATTGCAGTTTAAAGAGGACATATTAAGGTCCTCTCGGGTTAATTTTTGCCTCGACTGAGACATGCTTTAATCCTGTTAGGAGGAACGTGACTTGGTAAAACATTAAATCCTCAGAGTTGTTTTACAGACGGATGATTGACAGATGTTAAAGGAGGGTTAGTTGCCTGTCGTAAAACCCTCAATGCAGCTGTCAGTGAAATATGATGCAATAACAACAGAGATGCCCTTCAGTCTCTCATATATAAATAACTAAAACCAGGGCTCCTCTGAGAAGAAATCCTATCTGTTCTGACAGATAGGTGAAGAACTTTAATGCTCATAATGATTTTTCTTTTCCATTTTAAAAAGTATGACGCTAATCCCAGTGGTGTCAAATTAAACGAGCTGCCATAATAAAATTAGACACAAATAATGCATGGATAATATTATTCTGACGGAGGAAATAACAAAACTTTGGTCCTTTTTTGAATCTAAACTCATTCCAGTTTGTAATTAATCAGTTTCTTTATTGTCTTTGTTATTATAAAACCTAATGAACTCTTTATTGTTCTTATTTTATACATTTATATATACTTCCTTTGCTTGTAAAAGACTGTGAAATACCTCTGATAAACTGCTGAACTTATTAGCAAAATGTACCTCGCATTAGTGCTAATTAGAAAATGCTATCATGCTAACTTTGAATGAGCTGTCCGTACAATACGTTGCTGCACAAATAAACAAGCCTTACCCTGCCTTAGAACTAATTAGGGAATGCTAGCATGCTAACATTGAACAAAGATGGTGACAAGGTAAACATTATACATGCTAAACAGGAAAATGTGGGCATTAGCGTTTAGCTTCAAGCACAACTTTGATGGTCAAGTATGAAAAAAGGTCTTAGTGTCATGATCCTTGTTTTGTGTTTCCTGTTTTATTTTGAAATGTTTCCCCTCTTGTTTCATGTTTAGCATCACTTCCTGTCTGCGGTTCCCTCCTGTGCCTGATTGTGTCATTGTGTTCACCTGTTGCCCCTGTGTTTCTCCTCCCCCTCCAGCTGTGTCTTGTCTTGTGATTACCCTTGTGTATTTAGTCTTGGTTCCCCTTTGGTCTCTTGTCGGTTGTCGTTGTTTCCAATCTGGTCATGTACATGTTACCTGCCTGTTCCTGTCCGTCCGTCCGTCTGTCTGCTCCTGCTCCCTGTGTCCCTGTGTCCCCTGGTTATTGTAGGTTAGGTTTTTCTTTGTTTGAAAGTACAGCTTTAATTGGAATAAAGCTCGCCTTTTGTTTTGACCCATACCTGCCTCCTTTACTCACACTGCACTTGGGTCCCCAACCCTGACAAGAAGTGTGTTACTTAAAAAGGACTTATTGCTTTGTGGTTTATGTGTAATTGTTCCCAGTACTACTTATTTTTATGCTGTTTCCAGTCTGACCGTTTGCGAATATGGGGACAGCAAGCAGATTGTCAAGCTATAGCTAGCTCTGTAGTGCTATTTCTCTTAGCATTCGTTAGCTTTAGAGTTAGACTGTGATGATTTTGACCTGTTGGTGTTGAGTTGTCTGGTCATTTAGTGCATTCACGTCTTTAGCGTGTCACGTGAAAGTATGATCTATCATCACGTGTAATTTGAGTTTCTGACAACCTTTCAGGTGTCAAAAAAATGGGATTTAGTTGAATGGAGAATGAGAAAAGCAGTGAAATGATGCAGCCTGATCTCCTAACTTTCAGATATATAATCCCAAACCCTCGTTTAAAAAGAAGAGCCTGCAGGAGCGAGATGCTGCCGCTCCGATCCGATGGCCTGATGGACCTGTGCAATGCAAGAATGAGTTCAGAATTGAATCAATTTCTCTCTGAAAGCGCCTGAATGAGACCGTGTGCTGTGGGAGACGCTGTGCTGATGATAATGGCAGCAGAGGCTTAAATGTTTTTTATCGCCGTCTCTTTTCCCTGAAGTTTTCTGAGATGAGGATTGAGTATCTGAACTCACACAGCTTCCATCTCCTGAACAGAATCAACTCTGTGACATTTCTGTGATTTTTAACCCGGATTTTTACAGCCCTGGGTTTGTTGTCTTTACCACAATTAAACCTTAACATGGCATACCACACAATGTTACAGGCTGAGAAATATAAACCTAAAGGGATACTTTAACTGAAAAGTGGCCGTCAACGAACACCTCAGATGGATATTTTGAGTTTGTTTTGTTTATATGTCTGAATTTGTGTTATTTGGAAGAAATGTTCCATTCAAATCCAAGCTTTCTTTCAGTCTGTCCTTCCATTTATGCCATTCTTGTGAACAGGATCTTTTAGAAACTCCAGGAGCAGATGTTTGGAATTTGGCACAAGTGTCCACTCAGACCTAAAGATGAACTGATAAGAATGTGGGTGTTCAGTGTTCCCCGTAACTAAAAAAACTCAAGAATTCAAATGGCATTTATTACAATTTCCCAGATTTCACCATATTTACCCCCAGCCCTTTTCTCACTTCCGGTTTGTATCCATCTATCCAGTATTTGTGCACAACTTGTTGGGACGCTTTACATTTTATTGACCTTTTTATTTCAGGAAACGTTTTTCCACATGTGTTGAATAAAGGTACCTTTTGGTTTGCAAGTAGCAACAGAAACAGACGAAAAAGTGCTTGTGAGTGAATATCTCACGTAAGGTCCGATGTGTAAAGATTCCTTCATATTGAATTGTTATCTCTCCGCCTCAGAAGCCTTTAAACTCTATAGCTGTAGTTAAACACAAAAGATCTCTGACGGCTCTGCTGTGTAAAAAATGGAGGTCAGACCAAACAGAGGTGATTATTTATTTCGTTTCTTTTCTCCCTAAAGGTTTCCCGCGAATAATCAGTCGGCGGGCTGCATGGTAAAAAAAAATCCACTCCAGAGCCAATTAAAGCGGAGCTGCTTCCAGTGTGAGGTTCGTCTGCAGCCTCTCTACGGCTCCTCATGACAGAGGAACAAAGTTCATCTTCAAAACTCCACCGCTGCTCTTGTTTACCCTTACACGGGGGGGGGGGAGGCGCCGCATGGACCATATCACAACCTTCAGATTGTGTTTACAGCGGCCGTGAGAGTTTAATGATGTGAGGAACAGGAAAAAAAAACATCCACTTTTACCACTGAACCTCAAAGGGAATCCGTGGAACAGGCAGCAGAAAAACATTACACTAAAAGAGAGGAAATGAAGAAGCAGGGATATTCAACTACTACTGTTGTCATTACGTGGAAATACTTTGCCCCCTTTATGCGAGGAACTGAAACATCTCTTAAATGGGAGATTGAACAACAAATTAGAGTTTGGGTAAAGAGAAATGTTTGTTTCCAGCACATTTAACATGACTGAAAACTGACCGTCTTTCACAAGTTCTCATCTTAGTCTTATTTGGGAAGGTCTAAACCACATTTCCCCTCTGTGGGACCATTAACTCCTTCTTCTCCTTCTCCTTCTCCTTCTTCTCCTTCTCCTCACATTTTTTATGACTTGCTTGGCCTCCGACGGTGTGATCATTTGCTCAGAGTCAAATAACATACTTTTCCCCGAGGTGACAAAGAAAACGGGCCTTTACGAGAGTCGAAACAGAAGAGGCAAAACTTTAGCTTTCGTTGTAACTTCAACGGTTCAAAAAACGTTGCCTCGACTCGTCTTTCTGACAGGTTGCCCATCTCAGTCCTAGAGAACCCTGGGAATTGTAGTCCTTTCTACTGTGTTGACTACAGACTATACGTATATACTGTCTGATGGCCTTCTGTGTTCAATTACTGAAGTTGTAGGCTCCGTAATCTGCCACGTTGATCATTTTGTGACTTTAGGTAAAAGGAGTTAGAGTGTCACAACCTCTGAGAAATGACTGATCACTGTCAAGAGTTGATGAAATTGGTCCGATTGCATCTGGAAACCAGACAATTCATCAAATGATCCCAAATGTAAGTTATCCTAAAGCTGCACTCAAATAATACTTATTAAAACGTTAATGCGTCTATCGTTTTCACAGCCCAGTTATGATTTAACCACGCCCTATTCCACATTGACAAAGCTCTATTTTCATCAATATACTGGAAAAAATACTCAATTTTGACCTTGATTGCTGACCTTTTGGCACTCAACCAGTCAGATGACAGTTGTATGTAGCGGTGGAAGCTAGCAGTGCGAGGTAACAATACCTTTAACCAGCTGTTTTTACTACAAGTGACATGTCTCCATGCTTCAATGTTCAGAAAGCTCTTTGTTTCTCATACTGCCTGTGCTGCAGCTCCTCTTTTCACCCTCCGTCTGAAACCAGAGCCCAGTCTGCTCTGATTGGTTTGTTGATGATGTGAGTAACAGATAAAGATATTCAGCCATAGCAAACTCAGCAAGTCCAGTTATATCTTAGCCATAATTCTGAGCAGCTGCATTTAGAAAACCATTAGTGAGACGTTGGTGATAATTTGACAGCGTTTAGTGTCTGGCGGTATTAATGAACTCTCTGACCTTTTGTTTTAGCCCCTGTAGATGAAGGTTTAATATTCTGTCTGTGGTAATATATCACAGCAGCAGCGGCGTGAAGATAAGAAACAGAGAAGATAATTAAAACATTACAGCAGACACACAATGGGAAAACAGTTATGCGAGATGTGCAGATAGAAGATGTGTTTACGCGTTCGCTCGGGATGTTACACAAACCAGCAGAGCGTGCAGAAAGCTCCGGGAAGCTCAGTTATTGTGTATAACAGCATGCCTTTTTTAAATGATTGACTTGATATTTGTTACCTTTTGGATGCTAGTCTAGTATTGTGGTCCAGACTAAACCAATAGATGTAGATTGTGTCCTCATGGTCAATGGCCTCTTGGTACTGATACATATAATAGGAAATGGAAGTAGTACCCCTTGACAGCCTCCAATGATTTGTGGAGGTTATAAAGACTCAAGTTTGGCTTTTTGCCCGTCGCAATGTAGGAGAAGAAGTTTTCAAGGTGACCAAAATGTTCGAATTAACTTTAATAATGTGAAAACACAAACTGTGAAAGCTTGAAGTTGTGTTTTATCGTCTATTTCACTTTAAATTGGACCGTAATTTACTAAATGAGCAGCATGCTGTATTAAAGAAGACTTGAAACTACAGATTGAAACCATCAACTTGTCAGGAAAATGTTTACAGTCAACAAATCAATAAAGAAGTAGGGTTATTTTCCCATAGACCTCTATACAATCTGACTGGTTTTTGCACCTGATCGCCCCTGCTGGCCATTGGAGGAAATGCATGTACACATCCGTAACATTGGCCAGTTTCATGGTACTTAGGTAAAAATTGAAAATGCTTTTTGTACTTTTACTTAACTAACATTTTGAATGCACGACTTTTATTCGTAATAAAGTGTTTACCTTGTTTTAAGGATCTTTGGAGTCCTGTCTTCAGTGAGTGTTATTCAAAGTTAAAGGTCTGTTCTCTTGACTCTTGTCTTGATTTTTGTCCTTGTTGAGGAGGCAAATGGAGCTGATGTGATGAAATATTTAAGACTTGGTTTGACAATTGCATCATACAGGTTGTGATCGACGTCCAGCTCTGATTGGTTGCTCTCCATCTTGAGTATTGACTCTATGATTGAGTAATCCGAGCCAATGACTGTCAATAAGTCTTGCTTCTTTAAATTCACAATGTCTCTCTTTATTTCTCCCTCAGGTGGCGTTTGCATCGCTCAGTCTCTGAAGATTCCTCGAGAGCCGAGACCCGGCGAGTTCGACAAGATCATCCTGCGCCTGATCGAGACGCCCAACGCCCGCGCCGTCATCATGTTCGCCAACGAGGACGACATCCGGTAAAAAACCCACACACACAAGTTTGATTGTGTAAAGTTTGAGTCATGGCAAGACCCCCCTTTCGAGGGAGGGGGGAGAGAGTCAAGCCTCTTTATTTTTGGGGAGTGAAACCTTTCAACAACTTTAAATGGGTTCCCGTAAAAATCTTGCAGATATGTTGTTGTTTTTTTATCCCCAGGGTGGATTTCAATCTCTTTCCTGATCCTTTAATTCTGTCACCAGCCACACTTATCAGGCGGAAATCTTCATTTCTACTGTGTTTGTGATTATAGCAGCAACAGCAATCACATTCCCATCATGCTCAGCACCGCTTTGTGCAAATTAGCAAATCTCACCTGCTACACGATGATGGTAAACATGATATCTGCTTAACATCAGGATCTGAGCACGACTGTAGACTTCTGTAATCCAATTTCTACCATTTCTCAAAATAAAGTTCTGTAATTCATTTTGTTCGGTTTTATTGACACATTTAGAAAATAAATTGTGAAATTAATCTGTTCATCTTCACTGGGGACACTGCAGAGAATAAAAACTTCCTACTAACACACACACACACACACACACACACACACACACACACACACACACACACACACACACACACACACACACACACACACACACACGCAAACACTCAATTCTGTGTCTGTTTATTCTCAATGTATCTAATCAGTTCATCCACCGGCTGTTGAGTGCAGATTAAGATAACAAGCTTCAATTATCTGAGTGAATTGAGAGAGAGAGAGACACACACACACACACGCACGCACACTCGGATATCTGTGTTAATCTGAGGCGCTGAATTTCAATCATAGAGAATATTGAGACTCAGGCAAAAAGAGATGACTGAAAAAAGACCATCTCGTTTCACCTTTAATTTAATTGAAAAGTTGATATAAAAAACACTGTTTTAGTTTCATGTTTGAGTCAAATGTCTCAACAACAATGGACTGCTATCAGTTTGAAGTCAAGATGTCAGTCCTTTTGTTAACGAACAATTACGCAAAATACATCAGGACTTTAGTTTAGTGCTTATTGAAAGAGACTGAGAAGTATGTGTAGCACAAAATGAAGCTGAAAGTCTGAATTTTACTGTACTCAAAACTCAGCTGTGTTCCAGTACAGCCTGTAGCACGGTTGTAGACTGTCAGTTGCATAAAATATGAGCAGAAATATCATTAGTATTTAACAGGAAGTAACTCTCTCTGTTTCCCCTGCAGGCGAATCCTGGATGCGGCCAAACGGAACAACCTGACGGGTCACTTCCTGTGGGTGGGGTCCGACAGCTGGGGCTCTAAGATCTCTCCGGTGGTGCAGCAGGAGCGAGTGGCAGAGGGCGCCGTCACCATCCTTCCCAAGAGGGTGTCTGTGGACGGTGAGTCAGGAAGCAGAGCACGAAGAGAGGAACATCATCAGCCTAATAACACAATGTTTCTGGTTTTTCTCCACAGCGTTTGATCGGTACTTCAAGAGCCGCTCGCTGTCCAACAACCGCAGGAACGTGTGGTTCGCAGAGTTCTGGGAGGAGAATTTCGTCTGCAAGCTCGGACAACACGGCAAGAGACCCGGGAGTCCCAAGAAGTGCACAGGTAGGAAATAGATCATGTTCCCTATGTAGCTTATTTAGGCTTTATGTGTGGGTCAGAATGAGGCCTATCAATCACCCTGCAGAAGTCACGGAGGAGTCCAGTGATGAAGTGATTTTGTTGACCGAACCGGAAGTTAGTTCCACAAGGGTTCTCTTGAAAACAAGCCAATGGGATTTTTACATTGGCTTTTGGATTATTTAAAAAAAAAGCTTTGTGACACTTACACATTTTGTTCATCGGGATAATCTACACACCAAGCATAAATGCAATTGGCAGAATTAAGAGGCTAATGTTGGGCTATAAAGGAGCTACTTCACGGTCACACGACTTCACCTCACCACCGCTAAGCTAAAGGAGGCTAATGTTGGGCTATAAAGGAACTACAGCACGGTCACATGACTTCACGTCACCGCCGCTAAGCTAAAGGAGGCTAATGTTGGGTTATAAAGGAACTACAGCACGATCACATGACTTTACGTCACCGCCGCTAAGCTAAAGGAGGCTAATGTTGGGCTATAAAGGAACTACAGCACGGTCACATGACTTCATGTCACCACCGCTAAGCTAAAGGAGGCTAATGTTGGGCTATAAAGGAACTACAGCACGGTCACATGACTTCACGTCACCGCCGCTAATCTAAAGGAGGCTAATGTTGGGCTATAAAGGAACTACAGCACGGTCACATGACTTCACGTCCCCACCGCTAAGCTAAAGGAGGCTAATGTTGGGCTATAAAGGAACTACAGCACGGTCACATGACTTCACGTCCCCACCGCTAAGCTAAAGGAGGCTAATGTTGGGCTATAAAGGAACTACAGCACGGTCACATGACTTCACGTCACCACCGCTAATCTAAAGGCGGCTAATGTTGGGCTATAAAGGACCTACAGCACGGTCACATGACTTCACGTCACCACCCATTCTTTGCATCTCTGTCTTCTCCTTTTCCTTCTTGTGCATAAGTGAAGGTTCTTGGATGTGTTCAGGGACAAATTTGAACCGGTCTTCAAAAACAAACAAGGAAGACATAAAGAAACTACAAACCCTACATTTACTTTCAACCATAAATAATCACAGTAATTAAATGATCTTTCGCTGTATATCCAATCACTTCCTGTCAAAAGTCCACAGACCCTGAGACTGTGGTTCCTCAGGTTCAGCAGTGTTTGATTCTCTACGCGGCCCTCTAACACTCTTCTTCATCTATATTCATGAGCGGATTTCTGACCAATTAACACGCTGGATAATTATTTTTTGGGCCCGACTTCTCGACCCCTCGACACACAGCGTCTCTGACATCCTCCGGTCGGTAATTAATCCAGAATTTACTTAATCACGCCGAGTGTAACAATGAATATGAAAAGGCGTCTTTAATCGGCACAGGAGGTTATTCAAGATAGTCTGACTACAGTCAGATGGATTTTGTGCTTTCTTTGCTTGAATGCTTGAACCTTTTGACACACAGAGCTCAGAATTGAACATTTGCCGCTCAGATTTACGAGATACTCGAAGAAGGAAACGACCATCAAACAAAGTCACAGAAATGAAACAAGAACTTTGGAGGAAGAAAAGCCAGAATAATGACCAGGCAGATATATCTTTGCACTCACAGAAATAGAATTCAAGAAGCTTTATTTATCCCGACGGAAAAATGTCATGCAAAGGTCAAAACGTTTAGACTTGAGTGAAAAATTCTTGCTTATCCCGCGATTATAATGAATAGACTTCATAAATATACAAAACAACATAAAAATGGAGGGAAATTAAAGAAAGAACGGGGGTTTCTGTTGAGGTTTTAGCTCTGGAAGAGTCTGGCAGAGCACAAACAGATTAAGTGTGCCTATTGTAAGCTCACTGCTAACATTTGTGCATCGGCTGGTAATTATAAACACAAACCACACACACAATGAGGGTAATATTCTGTCAATGGCTCTGGTTTCTGTTCACGTGTTCACATTTTGCCCAATGACGTCAACGACTGACACGGAAGTTGTAGTACCGCCATTTGGCCACTAGAAACAATTGCATCAACGTCCGGTGCTCTTCCTGGGGGCCCTGCCTCAAACTACTAGAAGGAAGCTTGTTCTCCAACATCTTCATTGACTTGTGCAACTTATGGAGTAAAGTTACTGATTTGGACCCAAAAACTGACGACTGTTTCAATCGGATCAGAATATTGCATTTGTTAGCAGTTCACAAAAGGTCGTTTTTCAGCACGATATTATGCCTTTCACTTTTATGTTAAGTGTATTTTATGTTGTGTTGTTGGAGGAGCTTGAGACTCAAGATTTCCAATGCCAAAACTGCGCTGTATGTACTGTGCAAATTACAAGTAAAGCTTTGAATCCTCTCCTTCTGACCTTTAAAGTGAATCCAGGTCTCAACTTGTAAATGATGAGCTGCTGAATCTTGAATTGTTCTCCTCTCTGAGTCGCTCAGTGCTGACTGCAAAGAACCTGCAGCCAGATGTAATCCCCCCCCCCCCCCCCCGTCTGATTCAGGAGGACTTTTTCTGTAGAACACGGGGCCACCGAGGGCCAAATCCTGCACAAACATGTCCGACACACCAAACAGGATTTGAGGCAGGTGTTGGGTAAATACAGGCGGACAGATAGAAGGGAAACATCAGAGGAGCGGAGTCAGCGCTCCGAGAATAGCTGCTGATAACACTGCGAGTCTTTACCTTTGATCAGTGTGTTGCTGTCAGGAGGGAGATCTGTGTGCTAGTGAGGCTCCACATCTGCAGCACAGTCATAACACACACTGCCGAGTCAGCAGGTCAGGGTCCACCTGTGTGTGTGTGTGTGTGTGTGTGTGTGTGTGTGTGTGTGTGTGTGTGTGTGTGTGTGTGTGTGTGTGTGTGTGTGTGTGTGTGTCCCTGATTTTTTCGGAACTCTAGAAATGCTAAACCCCACCAGTTATGAACTAAAATTGGTTCCTAATGCACACAAAAAACAGTGTGTGTCTATGTGTGTGTGTGGCTGTGTTTGTACCATGTTTCTTTTATACGTAGGACCTCTAGAAAGGGTGGTCCCTGCAAGTAAGGATACGAAACGTGGTCCCCAAAGTGCATAAACACCACTATCTGTGTGCGTGATGTAGAGACACAGGTTTGTGTTGTTGCCGCTTCTGTTTAGAGCTTAAAAGAGGGATGCAAGCTCTGTAAAGTGGAAATAAACAAATGTTAATCCCATTGCTGCTCCTTATACTCAGGGTTAAATGCAGATGCTAAATGTATTTACATGAAACCATGTGAGAGGTTAGGAGAAGAAATATCTTTGAGGTGAAAATGTAAACAACTCATTTGAAATGCAGCAAGGGTTAATGTAATACAGCCTTAGGGAGCAGAAGCCAGAAGGGCTGGAACCCACTGAATTATTCTTTTCTATTACCTTGTTGTTGTTTTTTATAAGCGTGTCATATGTCTTCAATGTACAATGTTAATATGTAAAGTTCACTGTCAGATAAATACAGCGGGGTCAAAGAAAGAATTGGATTCATCCCGAGGGAGAAGGTGTAATTTATTCTATGAATTGTGATGGAGTAGAAGCATAACTTAGCATGAAATGGAAAAACTGAACATAAGTACAGGCCTTAATGTACCTAGTATGCTGCAAAAAATGTACTTATTTCACCAAGAACACACTCTTTGTATTTCACCAAGAACACACTCTTTGTATTTCACCAAGAACACACTCTTTGTATTTCACCAAGAACACACTCTTTGTATTTCACCAAGAACACACTCTTTGTATTTCACCAAGAACACACTCTTTGCTAAATCTTAATCGTAAGCACGCTGCCAGTGAACATTTTGAACATAAAAAACAAGTTACCAGGTATGTTAAATAGAAACATACCTCATTATATTGATAGAAAACATAAATTAGGTGACTTGAAATCTCTTAAATCTGACGATTAACTGCTGCAAATTAGCCTCGTATAAACCTTAAGGTAGTATAATGTAATGATGAATGAATTACTGCCTCATAGCTTCCTGTAAGCAGGCTGTAAATGCTGCGACGCCTGCTGCATGTTGCTGTGTGTTGTAAACATCCCTTGACAGTTTCATTGCAGTCCTGTAAATATGCAGTGGAGAAGAAGAAGCTTCAGGAGCCGCTCAATACGACCCTCCGTAATTAATTAGGATAATTAAACATCCATGAGACGCAGTGGCCTGAGGTGCGAGGTCGACTTTCCGTCATCCCCTCGGCTCGGGGGAGATGTCGACGCCTCGTTTCCTGCCAGATAGAGTGCGTCGCTTTAACGCAGTCCAATACTGTAATGATTCCCCAGCATTAGAAAAATCAATTCATCTCTTTCATCTTCTAACATGTTACCGTCATCATCCCCTCCTCGCGAGCAAGACTCAGAAATGCTCTTAATGAACCTTTAATGTAACCCTTAAATGAAGGTGTTTGGTGGCTTGAGATCTCCCTTAAAAAAAGTAGAATTCTATAATTAAAAGTCTTAATATTTAAGAGATCTTTTAGAAATGTGTGTCAGGTGTTATTAAAGCTATTCTGAGTATCATTGGAGGAGTCAGATTTTTTGAGCCCCGTGTTTTCCAAGTATTTTCCAAGAAAGTAGCTAGCAGCATTAGCTCCGAAATAGCTAAATCTTGCAAAAATCACAACGTTTGAAACGCTGACAGCGCTCTCATGAAAGGACTGTACTAAAAATGCAATGAATACTTAGGTGAGAGACAAGAAACATCTATGGTTTTGTTCTACGTCGTGCTTCCATTATGGAGATAATAATAATACTTTTCATTTACACTTAAGAAGCGCCATCTCAAGCTGCTTCACAAGGCGACGATAGTGAAGTTAAATATTATCTACGAAACATATTTAGAAAATAAAAAGCAGGAGCTTAGTTTAAAAACAGAGCTTACTTGGTAAGAAAAGAAAACTGGGACACGAAACCGATGAAAGTAATTAGCATTTCGTGTTTGCCTATGGATTTACCGTCAATTCGCACAAGATCACGTTGGTTCTGATAAAAACGTACAGTCATTATTTTTACACACATTTTGGTTTTAGGTTTTAGGTTTTAGGTGTGTTACTTTGTTCTTTTCTCTGGTGAACTGAACTTAACATGCACCCCTTCACACTTAACATTGTACTTTTACATTATACGGATTTAATATTCCATTTCATTATTTGTGCTTTTGTATATTTCTCAGTTTTAGTTTATTTGGTTTTTGTTTTGCTGCTTTTTGTATTTGGCTGCTGCAACAATGAGTTTTTTCCCAGTTTGGGATAAATCAAATATTTCTGATTCTGATTCTATGATTGCTGGCCAGATATATGGAAATGTATTATGATCTAAAACCTATTATGTCTGTTACTAAAGATTTGACTGAGATGTGGCTCACAGAAGGAGTGTGATTTTTGAGGAAGAATTGGGAGAGTGCGTAAAGTGTGTTTTTAGTTCCTTGAGTCCAAGAGGCAATTGAAGATCACAGATCTTTTACTGGCATTAAAATATCAAACCTGCAGTGAAACAGCCAGTAAAAGTGAAATGAACTCAGATGTCTTTTGAGGCTTGAATAAGTTGGAGGTCAGGGTTCCTTTTCTTTTGTTGCATTTTTATATCCAATTATGATTTCCTGTAGCGCCACCCTCAGGACAAACGTTCAATATTTTACGGGTAAAACTCCTACAATAACTCAATCATCACGGTGTTGTTGTTTGTGGAGTGTAATGCTCATTTTAAATGCTTCCACCTCCTCATTTTGCAGTGTAGAAGAGGTGGGAGGATACAGAGTCTGTTTTATTCAGAGGAAGCCTTGCTTTCCACTCCGAGGATCAGTTCCTTCACCCGGAGATTCCACAAACACGGTTTCACTTGAGAACATGAATATTTGATTCGGTTCTTCTGCTTCGTTGAGCGATGTTTGCTGAGTTAAGAGCTTCATTGTTTTCTCACCTTTTTACAACCCTGTTCCTGGCCTTTGTATTCCGTGTTGCAGTTTCCCTGTGAACACACTGAGTGGACATGAAGGACTGATTTGCATTTGAACGCCTCTTTGTGTTTTCTTGTGTTTGTTTACTTTTTCATTACCTTTGAGCCTCAGTTCTTTATACTGAGAAAAGTCAGCAGATGAAAAAGTAATGTCAACAGAGTCCGGATGTCTTCCTTTCATCTGTTAAAGCAGCAATGATCTCTGCTGTGGGAAATATCAGCTCTTAAGGGTTCAGCACTCGGGAGCGTTTCGCTGTCCAAACTTTGAAACGGGAGGAAGGGGCTGTATTTCTTTTTTGCTTCTTTTAGATGTCTTTAGGTCTCAGAGGATCTGACCATGAGATTTGACCAGTCTCCTTAAACTCCCAGCACTGAAGGACCATCCTGCTGTTTTTTCAGCACTGTTATAAAGCTTAACCATTAAAGGACTGGACTCTGGACTTAACAATCTCAACTCTGGACTTGTTTTTCTTAAAGTTAGTATTGTCAGTCTGGGATTGTGACTTAATTCAGGCTTAAGCTCATTGTATAAGGACTTGTGGGTTTTAACTGGTTTGTCTTGACCTGAGACTTGACTCAGGACTTACCTGTCTTGACTTGAATCTTGTTGGTTTTGAATTGGAACTTGTTAGTATAACATTTGGTCTTGGCTTCGGACAAACAGGTCACAACTTTGTAATCTGCATTTAGGTCTTGTAAGTATAACAATTAGACTCTGGAAAGGTTCTGACTCGATAGTCCTTCATTGATCGTCCCTTCATCTTGACTGAGGATTTACTGGACTTGACTTTTTCATTTGGAGCATTGATTTTGACTCGGTCCAACTCGCCATGACATTTTGGTCCTGACTTGGGACTTGTTTTTAATTTGCACAGGTCATGTCTTGATAGTCATCTTGAATTTGATCTTGACTCAGGGTCTCAGTAGCAGTCTTGACTTGGATTTTGACTTGGGACATACAGTACATTTTAGGACTCTGTGATCTTGACTTGGGACTTGACCCTGGGTATACCTGGAGTTCAAAACTGGAGTGTGACTTGGTACAAACACGCCTTGGTATTTTGGTCTTGACTTGGGGCTTGTTAATCTTGGAATTGGTCTTGTTGGTTCCTGAATATGATCTTGACTCAAGACTAGGGACTTACAGGTTGTGATTTGTTGGTCTTGGGACATGATATTGTTCACTTGGGTGTTTTTGATCTTGAACTGGACTTGTGTGTCTTGAAAAAGGTCTTGACTTGGTATTTGTGATTACTGAATTTTATCTTGACTCTGGACTTGACAGGTCATGATTTGTTTGTCTTCAGTTGAGACTTGTTAATCTTGATGGTGCCTTGGGACTTGAATCGGTACTTCATAGGCCAAACTTGAGACCTTCTCGTAATTTGAACCCGACCATTGCCGTCACTCTGACTCAGAGTTGTTTTTACTTAAATTTTAAAAAACAACCTGAATAAAAAGCAGATGTTCCATTCTACTTCCTAAACCTAAATGTCAATTGTTGAGCTGATGGACTGTTAAGATGATTTATGTCCCTCCTTCTCATGTGCAGTGATTAAATGTTTTCCATTTGTCATGCTGTTCACTTCTTTTATGCAAAAGACTTTCTGAACATAGCATTCAGCAGAAAAAAATAAGAGATAGACGGTCTTCATTGACGCCGGATGACATTTCTTTCATGTTTTTACGACTCAGTGTCGTGCAGCAACATCATCATTAATCTGACGTTGCTGATAAACAACAGAAGTAATGATTAAAAAAAACAACTCTGTTCATGTGAATGTATTCTGGCGTGTGAGCCCCCAAAGCTAGGCTGGTTTCTCTTGAACTCATCCCATCACGGGTAACGTCTGTAATTAGTTTGCCGTTTATCTAATTTACAAATCTAATTGAAACAGACGGATGCCTGCGAGAGAGAAACAGAGCGACGTGAAAACAGAAACACCACGAGGAAAGGAATTACATTTACCGTGTAAGTGATGTGTAATTGAAATGCCAGCAGCCGTGATGGATCTGTCTGTCTCGCCTCAATCAGCGTTACTGTGTCTCCATCATCAACTTTCAGACATTCGGGTCGCCACATGGCAAACAGGCTGCTCACTCCTCTCACAAGTCATGGTTATTCATAAGGTATGTAAGGCTGATGGATGAATTCATAAGCGTTTAGCTTAAGAGCACTGAGACGATGGGAAATCACTTGGGTTTTGTGCAAATAAAGTAGCTGTTTCAGTTTCCTTATCATTCTCCCAGTTGTCTCAGTTCAAATATACAAATACACAACTATGGAACTGATTAACATTTCAATAGGGGGAACAACATTTTTGCTTTTTAGGATTTGGCTTGTTTGGGACTTATAGGTTTTTACTTTGGACTTCTTGGTCTATATGTAATTTAATAAGCAACACTTTCATAAATCCTGAACGTTAAATGCTCCTTTGTATTACAATTCATATAAATAATTCCAGTGTGACTATAGTGCAGCTGTGTAATCTTTTAAAACAATTGGTGGATATGTCAGCTTCCACCTCTATTGAATTGCCCCTATTATGCTTTCCATTTGACTCGTTTTCGTAGTGAACATAATGACATCACTATGTAACACTCGGACTTCTATTGGCTAGCGTTCCAACACAGTGGACGTGATAGGCTAAAGGGGGCGGGACATCCCTAAGCGGTTGACCAATCACAACACAGGCGGTCAGCTAACCAATCAGAGCAGACTGGGCTCTGGTTTCAGACAGAGGGTGAAAAGAGGTGCTGCAGCACAGGCAGTATGAGAAAAATAAAGATCATTTTGAACATTAAGGCCGTCTGTCCACCGGGGCGTTTCAGCGCCGGTGTTTTTTCAGTGCCGGTGTTTTGGTTCCTATGATTTGGAATATTCACAGTTCTGATTTCGCTGATTATATCTATATCTATCTTTAAGATTTCAGATTTGCGTTGTGGTAATCCGCAGACGCCATATCAAACAGAGTGGGATACTCTGAGACCAACAGAATCATGTTTTCCTCCATGGTTGCGACGTGACGTTATAACCCCGGGGTAGAGTACTTGTCCCGCCCCTCCTCCACTGTGATTGGACGGTGGGGTACAAAAGTGACATTGACGACCGTAGCGTTTTCCCCAAAGTTGAACAATTGTCAACTCGTGCCCTGGTGTTTTTTTAGCGCCGCGCTCCCATTGAAAAAACGCCTTGGTGGACACGCACCCTAAAGCATGGAGACATGTCCCAGTAGAGACATTAAATACTATTACGGACCTGTCCTCTTTCATCGTTTCAACCATAAATCTATGTTCCTGGTATTTGTCTTTCATTCCACATTGAATCTTGCTTTCTTGTCTCATTTAATAAAAGTGAACATGAACATAATTGTGTTTGTTGCAACACTTAAACAGGAATACAGAGTATAAGATGTGGTTTACTAACCAAAAGTCCCACCTTATCAGAGTATCATTATTCGCAGAACTGTGCAAAACTGTATTGTTTTTTAAGAAGAAGTCAAAAAAAGAACAGCTTACCTACCTATTGAAGAACTCTAAAGGTACACAAGTCAGATTAGATATGATATAATGCATTGAACACCTGCTTGTTTCCGAACCTCTCTGTTCTCCAGCAGCTTCAGACCCTCTCTGAGTCAGACCGGGAGACTCAGAGCTTTTTGTGAATTCTGCATTCAGGCTCCAGTTGAATTTTGTCCAGGATCAAACATGTGTAGCTATTCTTTAAATATGGATGAGGCTGACGATCTGCAGGGAGCAGCGATCATCCGCAGCTCGGCCGTACGTCTCCTCTCCGCCTCGGCTCTTGTACATCCTCGGCTCTCCACCCGCCATCCGAGGCTCATTTATTACCGCCGTACAGACACGTAATCAGTCTTTACTGCCGGAGCAAATGCCTCCCTTCGGACAGATCCCCCGCCGCCCGCCTGCTATTAACATTAAATTGGATTTCATTTCTAAGCTCCTATTAATTCAAGAAAAGTCTGGTCTGTTGATGGAGGGTCCAGTCCAGCATTTAGTGTCCCCCTCCTCTCCCGCAGCCGGCGGCGTTATCGAAGAGCTCCAATAACGCTAATTACTCTGACCAAATCTTTGGGAAAGAGTTCCCAGAGATTTCAAATAAAAGATGGCGACGTCTTCTACACTCTGTTATTTAATCACGGCTAATGAGACGGAGCCAAAAGTGTATTTTCTTTAAAGGGTTAATTATTGTGTAACGGGGCTCATTTCACTTTCCCATAATCCTTTTTTCTGCCCGGCAGCAAGGACGAACTCTGAACCCGTTGGTTGAGAAGGCAGACTTAATTGAGCTAAGTTTGTTAACGATGTTCTTCATGCTTTACCTTCTCAAAGTTGTCTGTATTTTTGCCTCGTTAAGCAGAGCCTACAAACATGATGATTAATTAGTCTATCAATCAACAACTATTGTTCAGTCGATCAGAGTTTAATCATATCGCTCATTTTTCATTTGTCTCCGTGGACTTTACAGTTTGTACAGAATATGAATCCCTCTGTCCTTTGACCCTCACATCGGACAAGGAAACACTCCCAAAGATACCCATCAGTTAACGGGGGAAATGGGAGAGCCAGAGAGGAGGGATCCCTCACCCAGGACGGACAGACGTGCGATAGATGTTAAATTTAAAGAGATAATACATTTACAACACAGGTAGTCCAGATACTGGAGAATGAGTCTATAAATGAGAAGACGATGGATCCAGGTGGCAGCCGTCAAAGAGGTAGTGAGGCGAGCTTCAGGCAGGACCACAGGAACAGGTACTGCAAGACTCTGGATCCACGACACTGGATCCCTGCGGGGATGAGAACATGAGAGTCCACAGGTACAGAGAAAGTGACGATATTAAAGGGAAACTCAATGCATTCACCAAGTGGAAAAAAGGTTATTTAAGACAAATTAAAATCCACCTTTAACTAGAAATGACACCTAAATAGAGCAGAACTCCGCCACCGTTATTCCTACTTGATGGTGTTCATGAGCTTATGCTTCAACGACACGTTTTAGAGTTTTGTCCCAACCTGATGAGGTGTTCATGTGGATTTTCCTGTATGGGACAGATTTCTTTTCAATGAAAGAAGCACAAACATATGTTGCTTGATTCCCGAGATATATGATTCAGATCAGCTGCAAATGTTGTGCCTTTTTCCTCAGCTTGTGCTTCATCCTTCCCCCAGATTTCATCTAAATTGGACCCTTTTTGTTCAGAGATCCTGCCAACAGACAAACAAACTGAGGATGATGATCATATTGGCTTTAAACTAGATGTCGATATTTAATGCTTCATTTTGGAAACCCAAGATCCAGTCAATAGTTGTTCTGGAGCTGTAATAGTCTCTCACGAATTGAACAAGCTTTCGATCCCAATCCATTGTGTGTTTTTTTACCTCAGTGTTTGATTGTTGTTTCAGCGCTGGAGAAAGTGGGCCGGGACTCCACCTACGAGCAGGAGGGGAAGGTCCAGTTCGTGATGGACGCCGTGTACGCCATGGCCCACGCTCTGCACCACATGCATCGGGAGCTCTGCGCCGGATACCCCGGCCTCTGCCCGCGCATGGCCAACATCGACGGCAAGGAGCTGCTGGCACACGTCCGCGCCGTCGCCTTCAACGGTACGAACTGCTGCTGCTTTATTACCTTCATCCTCATTCACCCTCACTCAGTTACATTTATTGCAATGGGACTGTATGGCCATAGCTTTAAGATATACTCAACAGACTCACAATTAGTGTCATTTTATCGGAAGACTCTTTCCTTCTGATTTCATTCATTCAATTTATTCCAGAAGAAACATTTTATTCATCTTAAAGATTATACGTATTCAGAGTGATCAGCTGAGCTAACGTTAGCCTTTAACTCGTGGCCCCGCCGTCCTTTGTTCCCAGGGGGAAATATAATTTTCATGTGAAACTGCTTCACTGTTTTTTACTGGTTTTAATCTTTGGGTCCGTTAGTTTTAAGAGAGCTGGAAACCTCTTTGCATAATTCAGCTGCTGGTAAAACCCTCTGACTGTGATGACAGACCTTCCTGTCCCACCACTCCTCAAAACGCTTGTCTTATATTATTGTTATCAATCAATCAGAGACCGTTATTAGTCTAAGGCAAGGGTGTCCAAACCTTTTTCACTGAGGGCCACATACAGAAAACATACTAAGGGCTGAACCGCTCCTAGAGGTGGGGTTTATCGCCTCAGAAGTTAGTTACAAGTTGGCAAAATGAGTCAAATGTAGGTAAATGATGTGACAGAGAACGAACACTAAGCATGATTCTTATTAGCGTTAACTTTTTGAAAGTCTGAAGAAACTTTAGGTTTAACAAAGGCATAGTAATCAAGTTAATCAGAACATTTGATGTGGGGTTATTGGTTTCGCAGGACTGTAGATCTTGTGATGGAGCCATTTGGTTTGCTGTGAGTTTGAAGAATCACCTCCTCCACAGTCAACAACTTTAATTCTGTTAAAGTACAAACAAGTTCTCTGGACGAAAAGTGTCTCCACACTCTTCTTCTTCTTCTTGAGTTTCTCCACTTTTTGAACTTTTGAATCAACCAGTAACAAAGGAAGCGGCTGCTGGAGTCATAAAGTTATTTGGATTGGATGAAATCAGTGTGACAATAAAGCACAAAATAACAGAAGACTTTTTAAAGGGTATTTAAAGGAGCCCTTCTTAAAGGTCACGTATTATACCGTATTTCAGCAGTATATTCCACGTCTCAGATATATACAGAACATGTCTGTGATTGGCTGAAACACCAAGCAGATCATTGCAGCATCCCATAACCCCCTGTGTTTCAGCCCTGTTCCTAAAGTGCTAACTCTGTGTCCGTAGCTTTGAATGCTAACGAGCTGCTGCTGGCCACGCCCCTTTGTGCAGAAAACTCAGCGGTGCACGGGTTCACTTATGATCCTGGATACGACCTTGAGAAACAGCAACTGGACGTTTCCGTCTAATCTTTTCAGACATCCCGCTGAAACCGGTGGCCATAAAAAACGAAACCTAACCCATTTTTTGAGCAGCTTTCACATACTTTGATCAGGAGAGAAAGAGAGACAACCTTTAATGTGGACACTCTTTACACATAGGGGAGACATATAAATGTATTCAAGACATTTAAAAGTGCACTTTGTAAAATAGGAGACCTTCAAAGTAACAGAAGGGCTTAAATAGGTATCGATATTTTGAACATTTGCTTATTTTCAGACAAAGCTTTTGAACGTTTTGAAAGTCAACAACTCCTGGATTTAAATGTGCTATTTTACTCATGTCTCGTCACTGGAGAGCTATTTTAAATTCTGGGAATAACTGCGCTCACTTTGCTGTTCTCGCACCCTAAAGCTAATCTTACTAAAACTGAAACCTTGGTGGAAAGTATTTTATAAAACTCAACTAATTGCAGGACGAGAATGTGGGAGAACAGGTCCTGAACCTTCATCAACGTCTTGGATTTTGTTCTCCAGCGGCTGAATCCGTGTATCATTCGTTCATTTGTTTTTCCGATTTAGTTGAGGATTGAAAAAATGAAAATAGCATTTGATTTCTTGTTTTTCCCATTTCAAAACCAAAACCAGAAATCGGATTACGGTTCGTTTTCTCGTTTTTTCGATTATGCACCCCCAAACGGAAAATGGAAAATGAAACATTCGGATAACAAATCCTGGGAGTGTTAGTTGTCAGGACAGCTTCTTCCAGCTCTTGGTCTGTGATGTGCCCCTTCCGTCTCAGCCCAACGTCGCCACAGAATCTCCTCACCGACATCTCCGAGGACCCCTTAATTCCCATACTCTTCAATGTCTCAGACATTTCGGCGTGAGTTTTCCCCGACAGAAAGAGTTGATTTATCATCTCGTAGTGAGACTCCAAATTAGCCATGTTTCCTTACAGATCAGTTGTGGCATGAGTCAGTTGTTGGCTCGCGATCGGTTTCCCTGACAACTAACACTCCCAGGATTTGTTATCCGAATGTTTCATTTTCCATTTTCCGTTTGGGGGTGCATAATCGAAAAAACGAGAAAACGAACCGTAATCCGATTTCTGGTTTTGGTTTTGAAATGGGAAAAACGAGAAATCAAATGCTATTTTCATTTTTTCAATCCTCAACTAAATCGGAAAAACAAATGAACGAATGATACACGGATTCGGCTGTTTTCCCTCCTCAAAACGAGCACTTCCCTCATTAACCCTTCCTTTATTTCCTTCCCATATTCCTTCATCTTCCTCATCACCTTCCTCTCCACGTTCCTCCTCGTCACAGCAGTTTTAAGCCCCATCAAAGATCTTTGTCAGCAGGAAGTGTGAATGCTGACGCCGCCGTCAGGAAATCCTCCCGCTCGTTATTAAACCCCAAATATGGTGGTCGTGATTTTTTTATTTCCTCCTTTTTCTTCCAGATTCATTATTCTCCGCTCGGTGCTGCAGTGTGCTCTCACACAACTTTAATAGTCACTTCACACAGCTGTGGGATATTACATCTCACACTCCTCCCAGTATGAGCTGAGGCGTTATTCTACAGATCTAATGACACATGTCACAGAGAATTTAAGGGGCTATTTGTTTTCTGCAGACTTTCTTTTTCATGGAGAATGCGGAAAGGATAAAGGACTGGATTGTTGTTTTTCATAAAGGACATTTCTAGCTTATTGTGCTTATTATTTACCAAGCTAATAGCTGCGATACACAAACACAGACACAGAATATGCAAGATGAAGTTGTTATTTGTTGTCTCTTCCCTCCTGCTGCTACAGTAAATAAATACAAGTCAAACAGCTTGTTACACATTTGCAAAAAATAGGAAATACACACCGACACCTTAAAGTATAAAATAATTAGCATTAAAACATAATTAAGCGAAGGAAAAAGCTCCCAGGATGCCGGATGATCCACTTTAGACTCATTTATTACATGACTTAGTTGAATACTTGATTCTGATTGGTCTATTTGGATATTCCAGAGGCTGTTAATCTTGGCTAACAGCCGAGATTATTTATGAACTTGGTTTTCTCGCCTTCAGTCGTCTCTGTGTTCGAACACTAAGATGAACCAAGGCCGTCCGTGGGATTCTCTCAGCTTCGCTCGTTCACGCTTCCAAGACCATCTTTTTCTTTTCACGTCTCTGCGAGGAGAACTTTTTTTACTCGAAGAGGTAAATAAAAAAAACACGGTCCAACGATTGTCTGTTGAAGGTTGAAGCTGAATGTGTCTATCTACACAACTGAATCACACTATATAACTCCTCACTCCCTCACAAATCCCACAATGGAATAACAAGAGTGAATAACTCATAGGCAACAAGAGACATGGAAAGGGATTTATATAAAATAATAATAAATGGAAATAATCCCCAATCTAGATTTGTAAAGAAACTCAAATTGACTAATTGAAGTAAAAAGTACAAATAAAGCTTCTGAAATTCAGTGCAGCACACGTGGTATCCTCTGAAATGGATAAATGAGGGAACACGATGTGAGTAAGGAGCAAGTACCTTCAATTCATTGCAATACTTGAGTCAGTATCACCATTAAATAAAGCGGAAACTATCAATGGACTCGTTGGTGGTTTTAATAATCAATTAAAGTCACTTTTTAAAAAGATGTGCTGCCACTTACGGAAGAGGGTTAGGGCCACATGTGAGTTATTATTTAAGTCTGACCAAAAGTGGCTTTTAGTTTAAGTTCTGAGAAAGAATCGGAATTCCAAGGATGCAATAAATGAAGAAGTTTGAGAAATATTCAGAATTCTGAGAATAAATTCAGGATTCCGAGTAAAAGATCATCTGAACCATTCTGAGTTCTGAGAATACATTCAGAATACTGGAAATACATTTATACAATTCTGGGAAAAAATCGCAATTCTGAGAAGATAGTCAGAAATCTGAAAAACATTTGGATTCAAAAACTAAATTCCGAAATCCAAATTTTGTGAAAAAATCCAAATGTTGTGAATAGAAAAAACCCACATTATTCTAAATATTGGTTCTGATCCATTTCTTTTTGATAAATTTTCTTTAAAAAAATCTAAATTTAGAAGAAAAAAAACATTAATTTTTTTAATTCTTTTCATTTCGAGAAAAAAAAATCTAAATTCTGAGACTAATTTTAGGATTGAAGTTCGCATGTGGACCTCATCCTGCTCTGTAGCCATTAGGTTTTTAAATATCAGAACTAATCTGTTATCAAGACATTTAAAGACATCACCTTGTGTGTGGTCCAGCAGTGGCTCAGTCAGTAAGGGCTTGGACTGGGAATCGTAGGGTCGCCGGTTCAAGTCCCCGAACAGACTTGAAATATCGAAGGTGGACTGCTACTTGGAGAGGTCCCAGTTCACCTCCTAGGCCCTGCTGTGGTGCCCTTGAGCAAGGCACCGGACACCTCCAATCCCCCCTCCCCGGGCGCTGCACGATAGCTGCCCACTGCTCCCAGTACTAGGATGGGTTAAATGCAGAGGACCAGTTTCACTGTGTGTGCTCTGCTGTGTGCATGTATGTGACTAATAAAGAGGGTTTCATCCTCCCATTCTATCTATCTAATCTTTTGGCCGATACAGGCGTCTCCTGTAGCTTCTCCTCCTGCGTGGTCCTCCTGTAAATTATAACCCATCATCTCACAGGAGATCTCCCCTTATATCCCCATACTGTACCTCCCCTCCTGCCCCACCGTCTCCTACCTGCAGACAGACGATTCAATTTGAATAATTTGTTATATCTACCTGCTCAGATACAGGAGCCAAGCAAAACAGAGAGGTGGAGATTGAGCAGATTGTGTGGGAGGGGGGGGAGGTTGAGCTCGCAGGGATTCGTCTCTCTGATGGATGTGAGGAGCTGCTGAATGTTATTTCTGCAGGAGGAGCAGAGACATTAAACATTGAATCAGCAGTGAGTCGTCGTCCCCCCCCGCCGCCGGGCAGTGAAAGTAAATCTGCACACAGTTAAAGTCGGGTTTGAGGGGTCCGCACGTCGTGGTTTTTTAAACATTAAACAGTTAGTTCCCTCGTGCCCTGAATTAATGGAAACGGGAAACTTGTCAAAAACGGGAAGATTAGTCAGTCATCTTTTAAAATTAAACCCCAGGAGAATATTATTATGGAGCATATTCAGGAAATGTGTTTCTGCTTTCTGAAGACTAGACTGAGCTTTTAATTCCAGCACACATTATTACACAGCGGGACCTTTTTGGTGTCTTTTGAGAGTGTTATCCATCACTTCAACACAGAGGTGTAAAGTAACTAAGGACATACTCAAGTACTGCAATTAAGTACAATTTTGAGGTACTTATACTTTACTTGAGTATTTCCACGTTATGCTACTTTTTACTTCTACTCCACCACAATTCAGAGGTAGATGGTGTACTTCCACTCCACTACATGTATTTACTACCTTTAGTTGCTAGGCAGATTAGGATGAATGATGGTAAATGGTAAATCTGAGTACTTCTACTTTACTCAAGTACAAGACCTGAGTACTTCTACTTTACTCAAGTACAAGACCTGAGTACTTCTACTTTACTCAAGTACAAGCCCTGAGTACTTCTACTTTTACTGGAGGAACATTTTGAATGACCATGACATTTAAAAAGTGGATCTTATTGAGACCGGTCTGGAGCAGCTTTTGTGAATGTGAAGGCTAAAACTCAGCTCACCTGTTTCTTGTGTTGTCAAAACATCCAGCTTTATTCAGCAGAACGATATCCTGTACTTTCCCTTCTCTTCAGAGGATTTGTTTTTCTTGCTATTATTATCGTTTTTATTACAAATTGATAAATAAAGAACAAAAATCGACAGAAAGAATGAACTTACTGTATGTATAATATCCTGCTGCTCTATATTAGGTTTTGTTTATATTTTCTGTAGTTTTTTCTCCCAAATGTATATTTTTTACTCTCTTTTTAAATGCTATTTTATTGTAATTACATTGCCTTATTATTATTATGCTGCTGCAACAAAAAAATCCATCCATCCATCCATCCATCCATCCATCCATCCATCCATCCATCCATCCATCCATCCATCCATCCATCCATCCATCCATCCATCCATCCATCCATCCACCCACCCACCCACCCACCCACCCACCGACCGACCGACCGACCGACCGACCCACCCACCCACCCACCCACCCACCCACCCACCCACCCACCCACCCACCCACCGACCGACCCACCCACCCACCCACCCACCCACCCACCCACCCACCCACCCATCCATCCATCCATCCATCCATCTATCCAAAGAACACACACTCTTGTAAATTGTTCTCTTGATGCCTTGTTGCGTTCTAATGAAGGACCACTTTGTTGGATTTGAATCAATTTGAAGTCTTAAAAGTGCTGAAACGTAGTTCAGTACTAAAGTACCTTTATTATCTGATTTCATCTCTCCCGAGGGAAACCACCTGACATACTCAGCTGGACTCTACGGGAGTATCAGAGAGCGCCTTCATTTATTAATGTAATGGCCTCAGTGATGACCTGCTGGGGATAAGCAGTGAATCTGCAGCCTCCAGAACATCTCCAGGTTTCAGCGTCTGCAGCGGCACACGTGCGTGATGAACCCTCACTCAGCGGCATGTGGCTTTGTGCCTGATTGAGCTTATTAAACACACACACACACACACACGCTCACGTCATTAGGTCTCTCCTGCGTGAATCTGTGAACAGCATGCTCGGTTGAACCCTCTCATAAATCAAACGTTGACACAAATCAAACTGGAGCTGCTTCACTGTTCGCTTCTCTGAACGCCGGGCAGCGGGGTTACCCATAATGCCATGATTTGGAATGCAGCGAGTCCAGTACGAAGCGATGGCTGAGTGGCGAACGGTAGGGGGGGACGGGGGGGGGGGGACGGGGCTAATCGCTAACTCACCCGTGTTCTGCTCGCCCGTGTGCTTATTTTTAGCGGAGCATCGCGAGGCTAATCGAGACGCTTTTGCGGCTGTTAGCGTATTAGCGCTCGCTGCGTTAAGGCCTATTGTAATGTCCTGTATGAACATAGCACAGCAATGGGAGGGAGGCGGAAGTGATGAGTATGTGAAGAGCTCGCCCCCCGCTGTGACTTCACTTCAAATGGACAGCTTTTTATAAACTGCTGAACAAAGCACCAGCAGAGAGCTTAGCCAGCACTGCGTGAACTCCAGGAATAAAGGACTTATTTTACATAACATTAGATATACTACAGACCATTGATTCAGACAAGGTGCAAAACAAGCAAATGAGCTGAAGCGAGAAGGCAGAAAGCAAAGATTATTAAGGACATGGTTTTAAAATAGCATTTCTTGATCTAAGACCTCAAAAATTATGACGAAAAAAACTACGATTTCAACGATTCAGAATATATAGAAATACAAAATAACTGTAAAAAACACATCTATCTTAAGGTTTCAATGTGGGAATTTAACGAGGTCATTTACAGGACTAAAGAAATAATATCGTCCTGTAAATTGAAGAGGAAATTGGGATAAAAAGAACAGTACTATAACGTCTTTATATTGTGTTTAACATTCAACATGCTCGGAGTTCACCATGTTATCCCAGTGTCTGGATCCTCTCCTTAAAATCCTCTCCTCTCTCTGAACAGCGGCATTCATAGAAACCTTTGGGGCAGATGGATGAGTTAACGGCAGCTTGAACAAAAGACCTAGTTTGATTATTGTCACGCACAGCCGTGTTATTTTTAAAGATGCGTTTTTCATCTGTGTACTCGAAACACATCCACTGCTTTAACAGGCAGGGATGGGTCACTGAACAAGCCTTCGGGCAGAGAAATGGGGGGAAAAGTGATCAGGTCTCTACCACAACTAGAACATTTCAATCAAAAAGACATGTAAGAATAAGAAAGACACTTAAAATGACCACAAAGAGACACAAAGCAACCCTCAAGAGACAGAAAATGACCAGGTAGAGACACTAAACAACCTTAAAGACATGCAAATTAACTAGGAAGAGTCACAAAACAAGCTTAAAGATCTAAAAGGGACGCAATAAGAGACGTTAAATGACCGTAAAGAGACACAAAACAACATCAAAGGGACTAATCGGCCTATATGAGACGTAGAATGACTACAAAGAGACCGAAAAGTTGCATTAAAATGACCTCTGGGACACAAAACGACTCCGAAATGACTTCTCTTCCCTCTTCCCGCTCTGCCTCGTTTAAAGTGGCGAACTACAAACAAAACACCCGATCAAAAACATTTAAATCTGTCTCATCACAGAGCTGGACGGACTCAGTCCAGTTAGTCCTCTTAGTCCCGGCTGTTTTGGTTTCTCATCGATTGAGCTGTTGTAATAAAGTCCATGAAGCCGCTCTCATCACATCTTATGTCTTACGCTGTGTGATGCTGTGATTTACTCCTGGCTAATAAATACTGCCTGCTAATCAGCCGTTATCCCCTCGTTGCTCTTCAGCGGTGATACAATCATAAACTTATTTTACGATCACTCTGTCTTCTGACCAAATCCAGACAGGAGCTGAACTGTGTGATCAGCCATACTGAGTTTAGAAAGGCATTTGTCTCCATAGTTATTTACCACTGACACAGCCCCTGAACCAGAGGTGCCATGCAATTGTTCTGATGGCCCATTACCCCAACACCCCGATAGTCCCAAAAATGTCCCATTTGTCCAACAGGCTGTTATCAGGAAAACAAACGCCCTCTGTGCGGAAAATACCTCAGGTACAGAGATTCATGGCCTGCTGTCAGCCCTGTTTTCCCGGTTAACAATGAAAGGGATTTGCTAAATTGATTTTCTTTGGAGACACTTTGAAATGCTTCATGTTTGGGTAAGAAAACATGCCAACGCATAGTGAGGATGGAGGGCTGAAAACAGAAATATCCTTTCTATATCTGTAGTGAATATCCGGATTAATGTGGATGCAGAGAAAAAATGTGTGCGAGAGAGAAACCCCTCTGGAGGGAACACAGTGATTGTAGCCTTTGCAGACCATTTACATGCACTAAAATGTATATCCCACACTACAGAAAAAGGAAAAACCTTAACTTCACTTAAAATGCAATCATTACAGGAGGTGGTGCACATTGACTTCTGCACGCAACAACATTTGATGACCCTCAGCAACTTTTCAACCCCTAACCTCCTGCAGGTTTCCTTCTGTTTGCAAAGCTGAAGAGTGTGTTCTTTCATGGGGCTTCTTTTATCGCTCTTTCTGAAAAGATGAAATATGATTTGAGGGTATAACAAAATTAGCAGCCACCTACTGTGATCTACCATCATTAACATTCTGCCCCGTCAGCAATACGGTGAAAGCAGATTCAACTTTATTTAGATATATTAAGCTTCAGTGAACAGGGGAATATTTCCCTGTACATCTGAGCAGCGCTGGAAGGTCCCTGTTGTGCCTTTTTGGGGTTTTTCCTCTCCTGTAGTTGTTATATGGGTTTTTTTTTCCAGACAGACGTTGAAAAGAGATGCTGCAGCACAGGCAGTTTGAGAATATTGAAGCACGTTTTGAACATTAAAGCATGGAGACACACAATATACATATGAACCTGAAAATGAGCAGAATACGTCGTCTTTAAGTAAAATGTCTGAGTACTTCTCTCCCTTCTGCATGTGAGATCAAAATGTGTGAAAGGAATGATTGAGAAAAATGTAGAAGTCATCAGGTGTGGAGATTTAAATCGACCCACCAACATAACACTTGAACAAGGAGTGAAGGAAGCTGAGCGAGCAGTCAGAGTGAGGATGTGAGGTACGAGCGTGGAGGTATTATCGCACAGATGAATGGACCGGTCCGCCCACGCAGCCCGCCAAGGTCTCCCAGAAAACGATCGATACCGGAGGACCAGTTCAATAAAACTGAGGCCTCGCTCTGCTGTGTTTCGCAGCGACACACACTTTCTGTCAACACGGAGGAGCTGCTGCTGCTGCTGCTGCTGCTGCTGCTGCTGCTGCTGTTGTCGGATCCATTCAGGCCGAACAAGTGGATTAATGGAGAACCGGGTCTCTCTCTGCTCTCATTTAATGACAAATCACAGCTGTGCCATCACTGGCGGCATGCAGGCTAACAAGAGTCTGGAAAAAAAGTTAACTTGACACCTTGAGCGAGTATTTATGGTGAAATCGCAAATGGTAACAAGTATTTGAGTGGCTGACAAACACTGACCTAAACCAAGCCGAGGGTTTCTGTATTTAGTTTTTGTTGCATCAGAACTAAGAAGGACAATTTGCATCCATTGAAACTTACATGTGGAGTTCCTCAAGGCACCGATCTGGGGCCTCTTCTTTTTAATATCCACAGTCGTCAACAAGCTCAAATTTAAGATACCAGAATTAAGCAGAAGACACATCAATGTACTTCATTTTTAGACTTTCAACTATGGTCCAATACGTGCTCTGAGCATTGAACAAATGAATTCCTGGATATGTCCGAATGGTCTTCAATAAAATAAAGACAAAATGGATGTAGTTGTTTTTTTAGCCAAAGAGGAGCATTTAAAAACACCAACAAGACAGTAGAGGCACCAAATGCATATGTGAAACCTGCAAATGAGCCAGATGGGGCCCCTTTAACTTTGAGAAGCCGTGTTAGGTATTACGCTCTATATATCTGGAATCATCTCCCAGAAAATTGCAGGTTCTTTTAAATCCAGGCGGAAGACTTTCTGTTTGCCGCCTTTTATTCTTGTTTTCTATAACGATTCTTTATTTATTTAGCCTAAAATACCCATAAGTGTGTGTTGTTTGAGCTTAAAGGTGCATCCAGTGGTCAGGTTTTCCCCCGAATAGCTTCTTTCCCGGGTTCAACGGATTTGTCTTATTGTGTTTAATGACAAAGCTGCAGCATGTGTCACCACAGAGTGGTCGTGATTACCATGTTTGGCAATAATGTGAAGCGACAATGTTAATTCTGTATCAACAGATTCTCTAGAGTGAAATGAAGTGAAGGAAAGTGGGGGTGTAGAGGACGAGGTGGTGCTGGTTGGGTGGGGGTTCTGCACCCTGAGGCTAGTTTCTGTGATTCATCGCCACGCTGATGTAACTTGTGAAGGAAGAAGAAGGAAATCGGGGCAGGATTGAATCAAACCGACGCCCACTCACTTCATTATAAATCAGACTTATTTATTTGTTTGTTGTTCTTCTCTTTAGCTTCAATCTGCTGCTCTTCGTCTCGGCCTCAAAGATGCTAAACTAATCTGCTTCCAGAGACTATGCCGTCCCCGGTGTTGAATTTGCCCCGCAGTGAAGGAGTACTGAGCCACAAAAATACCAATACAGTGAATACAGCAGGCGCAAGAAAAAGAAGCTGCATCTGAAAACAAAACACCAACGTTAGAAGGATTAAATGAACATTCAGCTCTTCTTGGTAATGTTTGAACACTTGGGGCCTTGTTTGTGATGTATGAAGACTGATGAAATACAGGATGCGTTTTAGACCACCTGCAAAGCGTTCTGAAAGTGTCACTCCACTTTGAATGATTCTTATATGCGTTTACTCTTTGTGTCGACAACATCAGAACACTATACAACTTGCCCCAGATGCAAAAGTGAAAGGTGTCATTAAGTAAAACATCCTCATTATTGTATTTTAAAAAGTAGTCTAGTTGGCATTTAATTCCCCTCGACAGTTGTGAGGATCTTTAGGATATGAACGTCACTGTGACGATCATCTAAATCAACATACACTGTATGTTCAGTAGACTTCATAAATGTGCATTATATTGGAATATCATTTATGGGGTTTTCAAAAATGAGTCCAACTAACTTTCCATTATTTTATTTTTTGATCCGGACAAAAAAATTACCCCCCCCCCAAAAAAAAACCGCCTACCAAAGTTATTTTTTTCACATTTTATTTGATGAGCAATTCATATTTATCAGTATTTTTCATGAATATTAGAAACAGTGGTACAAAATGTATATAAATATATATCAAATTAAAGGGAGGAACCAGTATCCCAGGTGAGAAACCACAAGGCTTTTACATCAGGATCTACGATGTCGTCCCTTTTTAGACGTTGGTTGTAAAAATGATATTAATGTGAACAGTGTCAGACAGCATGAGGGATTAAATTGGCAGGATTTAGTCAATACGGCAGCAGGGTGTTTGTGTGGCTGTTTTATTGACGATTTGGCGAGGAAACTGTGATAAGATGAGTCACGCTGAGGAAAACCTGCATCGTCACTGCTTCAGGAGACAACACATGCCGATACAGAAATGCTGTTCGCCACACACTGGGCAGAGAACAGTGACTGTGGTCAGTTTGGATTAATGTCAGTTAGAACGGATTCAGTCAAGATGCCTTTCCACTGAATAAGAAAAATCAATCAAGAGTATCTGTCTAACACGGCAGAGCAGGTCAACCGTTAAACACAGTTTGATGGTTCAGTTCTCCTGGAGAGTCCTGGAGCAGGATAACAAACCCCCAATATCTCCAGATGAGTGCACGTCGTAGGAACACACTTCCTGCAGTGTGATCTACAACACGTTTTGGAAAATATGGCTGAACATGTACGCATATTCTACGCCTCAATTGGGATAATTGTGTCTTGTGCATTTCACATTTTCTTGAGGTGATTGAGCGTTTTGAGTGACAACACCAGGAGCCAATCAGTAGAAAGTGCAGTGATATTTTATTGATGAAAAGATTCAGCTCTTTTATATAAACTATGGATATTATACGTACAAATTAGGCTTCTAACGTGAATGCATTCTGATAAATTGGATTATGTAGACTGTAAAACAAACAATCCATTATCTCAAATGCACATTTTACTGTTGCAATAAGAAGGAGGGATGTGCGATAAACAGACTGCAAATGTTGTCTTATTAGATAACACAGGTGTTGACAAACTGCAGCTGCAGAACGGTAATATGATTCAAGACGTTATTGAAAAATGTGTCAAATTGCGATAAGATTTGTGATACAGTAATATCTTATCCTGGAGCCTCGAGGGATTTCCAACCCTAATCATTTAGCAACCTGTCAGATAAAATGGAGGCCAAATGTAGGTTTCCCCACTTCACCAATGAGGTAGGATAAAGGAGTCTGGAGAAATACAGTAGCGGGAAACAAACCCGAAGATGTAAACTTACCGTCCGAGCTACGCAAATGTTAATCAACAAGGTTCAAACTCAGTATGTATTCTTTCTTTGTGTTTCTACAGGAAGTGCAGGGACTCCGGTCATGTTTAACGAGAACGGCGACGCTCCTGGACGCTACGACATCTTCCAGTATCAGATGAACAGCACGTTAAATGCCGAGTACAAGGTCATCGGACACTGGACCAATCAGCTGCATCTGACGGTAAGGAACAATAGCCAATCTTTATATTTTGTCACCCATCATTGGACCTGCCTATGGGGAATTTGGGGTTCAGTATCTTGCCCAAGAATACTTCCACATGTTTATTGAAGAGGTTGGGGAACTTACCAACAACAAGTGGGATGGAACGATGTCAAATCAAGGTCAACTGACTCGTTAAAATATTGGTATCAAGTGGTACAAGTAAAATGATCTTGATTTGTCCAACTTAAGGACATTGCTTTCTTCCATTAAGGATAGAATAAAAGGTTCTGATGTTGCTGAGCTGATTGTTGGGCTTCTAAGCGTAATGTTAACCAGCCTGGTTCCTAGGTAATAAACCTGTTTCTGATTCTGTTTCCTCCCTCTGTCCTCAGATGGAGACCCTCCAGTGGACGACAGGCGACTCCTCCCTGCCTGTCTCGGTGTGCAGCCTGCCCTGCCAGACGGGCGAAAGGAAGAAGGTGGTGAAGGGCGTCCCGTGCTGCTGGCACTGCGAGCGCTGCGAGGGATACCATTTCCAGGCCAGCGAGTTCACCTGCGAGCTCTGCCCCTACGAGAAAAGACCCGACCAGAACCGCACCAGCTGCCAGGCCATCCCCATCATCAAGCTGGAGTGGAGCTCGCCCTGGGCGCTGTTCCCCGTCTTCATCTCCATCCTCGGCATCATCGCTACCACGTTTGCCATCGTCACCTTCGTCCGCTACAATGACACCCCCATTGTGCGCGCCTCAGGGCGGGAGATGAGCTACGTGCTGTTGACAGGCATCTTCCTGTGTTACATCATCACCTTCCCCATGATCGCCGCACCCGATGTGGTCGTGTGCTCCTTCCGACGCATCTTCCTGGGCCTCGGCATGTGCTTTAGCAACGCTGCACTTCTCACCAAGACCAACCGCATCCACCGCATCTTCGAGCAGGGCAAGAAGGCGGTGACGGCGCCGCGGTTCATCTCCCCGGCCTCCCAGCTGGTCATCACCTTCTCCCTCATCTCAGTCCAGCTGCTGGGCGTCCTCGTGTGGTTCGCCGCCGACCCGCCGCACACCTTTGTGGACTACGGCGAGCAGCGTACGCAGGATCCCTCAAACGCTCGCGGCGTCCTCAAGTGCGATATCTCCGACCTGTCGCTCATCTGCTCGCTGGGATACAGCATTCTCTTGATGGTCACATGCACTGTTTACGCCATCAAGACGCGTGGCGTGCCAGAGACCTTCAACGAGGCCAAACCCATTGGATTTACTATGTACACAACCTGCATCATCTGGCTCGCCTTCATCCCCATCTTCTTCGGCACGGCACAGTCAGCGGAGCGGGTGAGTGTGCCTCTTTGATAAATAATGTACTGTCATGTTTTATGTAATGTTCAGCCCTGCAGCTGGGTTTAGTTTATAAATGGAAACCGCAGCATCTACAGATACACACAGGCCTACTCTGTGTATCTGTGTGACGCTGAAAGTCCTGCTGTTTGTGCTGTTAAAGCTCCTATATGTATATCTTGAAACCTTGATATGACAACCAAAAAATATCCTTAAATAAGTAGTACAGTAAAGGCTTCACTAATCCCACTCATGCTGTGAGCTGGGAATGCTTGCTTAATCAACGTACCATTGTTTGGAAAGGTCCATGGCGATTCAATACGCTCGAGCAAGCTTCGTCACTATGGAATTTGGTAAAAAAATACAAATAACTCAACGTCCAATTACTGGCTTGTTCCTGACCTTTAATTCACATGAAAGAATGGAAATAGGACAGTGTTTTCTCAGTTGCCAGAGAACAGCAGATGTTAAAACCTTCAATGTTTCCAAAGAACATGTGTATGCTTTCTCTTGAAGCTTGCATATTTAGGAAAAAGCAGTTGGATAAAACAACCTCAAACCAAGGCTAACTTATTAGTTGAACAAGCGGGTAAGTGGACATTTGATTGAGATTGTCCAGCAGTGGCTCAGTCAGTAAGGGCTTGGACTGGGAATCGTAGGGTCGCCGGTTCAAGTCCCGAACAGACTTGAAATATGGAAAGTGGACTGCTACTTGGAGAGGTCCCAGTTCACCTCCTAGGCCCTGCTGTGGTGCCATTGAGCAAGGCACCGGACACCTCCAATCCCCCCCTCCCCATTGCTCCCCGGGCGCTGCACGATAGCTGCCCACTGCACCTAGTACTAGGATGGGTTAAATGCAGAGGACACATTTCACTGTGTGTGCTCTGCTGTGTGCATGTATGTGACAATAAAGAGGGTTTCATCCTCCCATTCTATCTTCTATCCAGATTGTCAAAATGGAAAACTGAAAAATGGTCATCCAGGTGCTTTTGTTTGATAGATTTAGGTTTTTTTATTTGTACCCGTAGGTAGATTTAGTTTGCAGATAAAACAAACACAGACAACAGACACATCTCTAATGAAAGGACTAGTAAAAGTACACCCTGCTCCGTCAAATCTCAAAACGTTTCAGATGAAAAACACTAGTGCAAGCACGGACATTCAGAATTCATAAATAAATCTAATGGTTGTCGATTTGATCAACTCTCGCCATAGCTAGTTTGAGGACTATTGTTTTGAGAGGTAGTCCAAGTCTTTGACTAAAACACTCGTAAGTAAGCACTATGGTCAAAGAAATAAAGGCAGCATACATGGATCGCAGGATGGAGCAATTTAAGTATTACAGTTTCATTTATAGGACAAAATGCTTGTTGCATGGGCAGTGTATACTTGGTGATTTGTTCTAGGGTAAATGGTAATAAGTCAACGGGACTTTTAGGGTTTAGGAATAGTTGGCCTACAAAATAATTGCATGGCACTGAAAGTACATGCTAGCTAGTACTATAGGCTAGTTAGCTGGACATGCTAACATGGGCAGCCTTGTTAGAGCAAATACAAACCCATTCCCTCACACGTGTTCTGTTCTGTTTTGAAATGGCGATCCGCATCTGAACAGTGATTCAAACTCTCACAAAGAAATGAATGAAGACTAGACTCCTGAGTAGCCTTCAGTTAGCTGTTAATCATGGAGAAGCTCTGTGTCTAATATCTGTTGGGATTAGCTTTAGTTTCAGGATGCACTCATGACTTAGTTACTGCGTTGTGAATGATTGATGATTGATTAGATTCTGATCACCACAGGCTCAGCGCTGCCAGCTCCGCAGCCGACACAGAACTAATTACAGCAGCATTACATTTAGCTCATTCAGACAACAGTTTTCGGGTTGGGTTTGCTGTAAACGAGGTGCCAGATGGAGGATTAGGCTCATTATCCTGTCAGTGGGGAGTTCGAGAGGACAGGTGGAGCGATTCACTGCTATCTCCTCCAAACTTAGTCCATCAGTCTTCTTTTCTTCCGCTACTGTTTAGTTATTTTCCGGATTGTTAATGTAAACATGTCAACTGATTTTCAATTCAGATAATCAGCCTTAAAACGCCTCCATTGGACTCCTTTGTTTATTTCCTGTGACATCACTATGTAACACTTGGCAACAGAACATTTGAGAAATCAGGATTAATGTACTTCCCTTAGTTCCGAAACATGATGACATCACTACGGAACTAGTTGAACAATCCCGGCGAGCTAACCAATCAGAGCAGACTCAGGGCTCTGGTTTCAGACAGAGGGTGAAAAGAGGTGCTGCAGCACAGGCAGGATGAGAAACGTAAAGAGCTTTCTGAACATCAAAGCATGGATACATGTCCCAGTAGAGGGACAAAATACCAGTATGAACCAGTAAATGAGCATTATAGTTCTGCTGTCACTCTTTAAGTCTCTAAATTAAACCGTAAATGGTGACTATAAGTAATTTGGTGAGGCTGTCCATCTTTGTTCCAGACTAAAATGTCTCATTAACTATTTCATAGAATATTTGATATAAATATTACATCATTTTAAATTGAGCGGATATTATGCTTTGGCTTCATATCTTGGGGATCATTCGAGTAAAATACAGATCATTCTCATCCTGTGTAAATGTTAATCACAAAACAGACATTTGGGGACTTCAAATAAAGTCCAGACTAGAGTTTCAAGAGCGACTGAGTAACTCGAGAGTCCAGGTTGCATCTGAGACTCTGATCTTATGAGGACCAGAAACGGACAACAGCAGTTTTTGGGTTATTTTGGGGTTATTCTTTACCCAGATAAGTGACTGAAGCAGCAGGTTCAGACATGCTCAGATGAAGATTGCATCACTGTCCCCAAACGAACCGAGGTGTTGCATCAAGAAGCCTACAGTAACCCCCCCCCCCCCCCCCCCCACCAACCCCAGAGTATACATAAGTCTGCAGACAGATGTCACTTCTTCTGCACAAAGTCTCTGCAGCAAGAAGCCACAGAACGCACCTTTTTATATCCACATAAGAAATGTTTTTTCACAGGCTCTCTCTGTGATTACCCGGCAGCAGACAGACTGTTTATTTGCCGGCCTTGGAGCGTCAACACTGTTAATTGTGGAGAGAAACTCAACAAACACCTCGGGCATTATCTTCATTATTTAGTGGAATCTGTTGAGTCTTCTGTTCGGCTGTTTTTCAACCGGCTGCGAGGCTGAGGGGTTTTCATATCGTTCGAACAAGCCGTTTAACAAATACTTATGTCTGAGTTGCTTAATTAAGTGAAATTTGTAGTGCTGTAAGAGTTTCTCTCTCAACAAAAACACACCTGTTTGCCTTGATGGTTCCTAAATGGAGGTAAGAGCTTCCCATTGATATTAGGACATCATAGAGTCAACTCATTGTATGTCACGGACTGAAAACCTGTCTGTTTCCACCGCACCTTGGCCAAAATACACATAAAAGTATATGGTCTGTATTAGAGAGGTTCCGATACCATTTTTTCCCCTCCCGATACCGATTCCGATACTTGTGCGATGTTAAACTTATCAAAGACATGGGGCACGTGTCGGAGCTCCAAATGTCCGTGGTAAAGCTGATTGCATGCACGTCTTTAAGCATACACGAAATGTGTTCCCTAACTGCCTCGTGTGATTTGGGTAGCGCAGTTTCGGACTTATATTTACGACCTGGCAAACAGTACCTTGGCTCCAAATGCTCCATTAACCGGCGAAATCCCACGTATTCAACGACAGACAGGGGTTGGTCATCCAGGACAATAAATTCCACAATTTTGTCTGTTGTCTTTGTTGCTTTTGGGCTGTCTTTTGGGAAGTTATCTCGTCGCTGGAAGGCAGTTTCCAGAGTTTGCTGTTGCAGCTCGTCCTTCTTTTCCCCCTTTGCTTTGGTAAATTTGTCGTGCTCTTTAGCGTGACGCGTCTTCAGGTGTTTAATCAAGTGGCTGGTGTTGAAATTAGCAACACTCGTGCCACCCCTCGAAATTTTGTCTTGGCATATGTTGCATGTCGCAGTGTTGCTGGTGGGAGCATCCAGCGTAAAATATTGCCACACCGCTGACGTGATACGCTAGTGCTAGCTCCTTGTGTAACAGGTGTCAGGTGATCAGTTCTTCTTCGCCCCTCTAAAACTGCAGGCTGCAGATGGCAGCACAGCGCAACTGTTTCAGCGGTGAAGAAGGACTGTGTCAGAGCTAACAGTAACTAGATTCCTATTTTAATAAATTACGGTATCGGATCGGTGCCTGGACTCTACTCGCCGATACCAATGCCAGCATTTTTGGCCGTATCGGAGACATTTCCGATAC